>NW_024396867.1:0-48425 GCF_004115215.2 Ornithorhynchus anatinus
CTTGTTTCCCGGCCAAACCTGTTCTCCTAGGCAACCTTTTCTCCCGGACTAATCTTTCCCCCTGGACAAACCTTCTCTCCCGGCCTAATCTTTCCCCCGTCTCCACTTTGCCCCGGACCTCACATTTCCAACTCCCCTGACTTTTTCCTCTCGCCCAAACTTTTCTCCCGGCCTAACTTCTTCTCCCAGCCGAACCTTTTCTCTTGGACCAAACTTTTCCTCTCACCAAGCCTTTTCTCCTGGTCTGACATTTTGCTCTGGCCCAATTCTTTCCCCTAGGCAAAACTTTTCCCCTAGGGAAAACGTTTCTCCCAGCCAAACCTTTTCTCCTGGCCTGACCTTTTCTCCCGGCCCAACTTTTTTTTCCCGGTCTAACTTCTTCTCCCGGCCTAACCTTCCCCCTGTCTCAACTTTGCCCCTTACCTCACCTTTCCAACTCACCTCACTTTCTCCCCTCACCAAACCATTTCTTCTGGTCTGACCTTTTTCTCCCTGCCTAACCTTTTCTCCCGGCCTGAACTTTTCTTCTGGACAAACCTTTTCTCCTGGTCTGACCTGTTGACCTGGTCTAACCATTTCCACGGGTCTACCCTTTCCGCTCCCCACACCTTTTCTCTAGGCCCCCCTTTTGCCTTGACCTCACCATTTTCAGGGCCTCTCCTCTCGCCTTGGCCTCTCCTTTGCCCCCGGCCTTCCCTTTTCCCCAGACTCCCCTTTGCCCCCCGCGTCCACCTTTCCTCTCGGCCACCTTTTTCTCCTCCTGTCCTCTTCTGCCGTAGCCTCCTGTTTTCCCCTGGCCCACCCGGCCCCAGCTTCAGGTTTGACTCCAAGCCTTGAGAGTTCTATTCCCCGTCGGCACCCCCACCCCCGGCCCCCGCTTTGGCCTTGCGGGCCTGGCCCCGCACCCTTTTTCCAAAAACAGGGGTTGCTGCATGCTGCTGCTCAGCTTTGAGCAGCTTTTCGCTTCTTCTTGTGTGGGCAGCCTCCCTGTCTGCTTTTCAGCCTTCTGGAGTGGACTGCGCTGCTACCCCCAAAGCGAAATTGGGTGTGTGTGTGTCTCGGGGCATCCTGGGGGGAAGCAGGGAGATGAGGCTGAGGCTGCCCGGCCTCTGTGCAGGATTCGAGTCAACTCCGATTGGTCGGGGACGGAGAAGGCGGATCATCCCTCCCCTCCCCTGACCTCATGCCCCGGTGGGGGTGGGAGGAGGCCGAGCGACCCTGAACGGAACGAGGGTGCCGGGGGGCCTGGGGGTCGAGGGCCTACGACGAGACTTCTCCGCTCGCCCCCCCACCCCCCACAGTCTGTAGTCTGCGGTGGGACCTTGGGCAAGTCATTCCACTTCCTGGGGCCTCCGTGATCCCATCGGTCCGATGGGGAGCAAGACGGTGAGTCCCTCAGGGGCGCGCCGGAAGCCACTGGGTCTCGCCCAGCCCTTTGAACCGTGTGGGCCACCTCGGCAGGATGCCCGAAAGACCCCAACCGTCCTTGGTGGTGGTGGTGGTGTTGTGAGGATGCTGCTCCTGAGGGCGCTGAAGGGGTTCAGCCTCCCTGGCCCATGGCTCCTTGGCCACTCCAATGGCCTCTTGCTGTCGTGGTGGCAGCGCTCCGAGACCCACGGCTCTTGTCGTCCGGCATTTAGGGTCTTTAGGGAGGGCTAGGTCGGGGCCAGGGAGTGGACCGTGCCCCCGCCGGAGCCGCCACCTGGCCTGCCCCTTGGACTCCCCCGCTCAGTCTCCCTGGCTCCCTGGGGTGCTGCTCGCGTTTGGGGAGGTCTCCCTGCCTCCTCCTCCTTGGCCAAGGGCTTGTCTTCTTCTCCAGGCGCCCCCCCCCCAGCCTCCTCCCCTTTCACTCGGGGAGGTCCCCCTTCCGTTGGAGGCGGCTGACCCCCGAGGAGCCCATCCCACTCAGCGACGGAGCGGAGGCTCCGGGTCGGTCCCTAGCGGCTGGGATGGCTCTCCTTGCGGGCTGAGGCGGGGCGGGGCTGGGGGACGATGAGACGAGGTGCCTGGGAGAGCTGGAAGGCAGGGGGCCGGGGGTGGGGGGGCGGGGAAACCCATCGAGTGGGGATAGGGAGTTCACTCTTGCCTGTTTCTCTTCTTCCCAGGGAAGAAACCCCCCCAGGTGGGGGTGCTGGTGGCTGCCTGCACCATCTCGCTCCATCCAGGTGGAGGATCCTGCCCGCCCCCTTTCTTCTCGGAGAAGAGTCGAGGGAGTTGGAGCGCCACGCGAGTCCTGCGGGCGCGGGGAGGCGGAGCAGGCCCCAGTCGCTCGCCCTTGGATGAGAAAGGGCAGGATCCTGTGCCGAGCTGCTGGAGGAAGAGCCATCCTCCTCCCTTCACAAAGACCATGATTCCGATTCTGATGAAGTTTCTTGTTATTCTCATGCAAGAGAGGCAAGAGAGAGTGGTCCCTCTATTTTTCCCCAACTTTTTCCCTTGGCCTAATCTTTTTGCCTGGCCTAACCTTTGGCCCTGGTCTAACCTTTTGTCCTGGGCCAAACCTTTTCCCCTGATCTATTTCGCCTGGCCTAACCTTTTCGAGCTGGCCTAACCTTTTCCCCTGGTCTAACCTTTGGCCCTGCTCTAACCTTTTCCCCAGTCTGACCTGTTCGCCGGGCCTAACCTTTTCGCCTGGTCTAATGTTTTCTCCCAGTCTGACCTTTTCGCCTGGCCTAACCTTTTCGCCCAGCTTAACTCTTTCGCCTGGCCTAACCTTTTGCCCTGGGCTAACCTTATCGCCCGGCCTAACCTTTTCGCGTGGTCTAACCTTTTCGCCCAGTCTGACCTTTTTGCCTTGCCTAACCTTTTCCCCTAGTCTGACCTTTTCCCTCAGTCTGACCTTTTCGCCTGGCCTAACCTTTTCACCCGGCCTAACCTTTTTGCCCAGTCTAACTTTTTTGCCTCGCCTAACCTTTTGCCCTGGCCTAACCTGTTGGCTCGGTCCGAGCTTTTCGCCCGGCCCCATGTTTTCGCCCGGCCCCACCTTTTCGCCCGGCCCCACCTTTTCGCCCGGCTCCACCTTTTCGCCCGGCCCCACCTTTTCGCCCGGCCCAAACTTTTCGCCCGGCCTTTTGCCCTGGCCTAACCTTTGCGCCCAGCCTAACCTTTTCACCCGGCCTTTTGCCCTGGCCTAACCTTTTCGCCCGGTCTGACCTTTTCCCCCAGTCTGACCTTTTCACCCAATCTGACCTTTTCACCCGGCCTAACCTTTTCACCCGGCCTATCCTTTTCACCCGGCCTAACCTTTTCACCCAGCCTAACCTTTTTGCCCGGCCTAACCTTTTCACCTGGCCTAACCTTTTCCCTTGGTCTAACCTTTTGCCCTGGCCTAATCTTTTTGCCCGGCCTAACCTTTTCGCCTGGTCTAACCTTCTCTCCCAGTCTGACCATTTTCCCCTGGCCTAACCTTTTTCCGGGACTGACCTGTTCCCGTTGCCTAAACCTTTCCCCTAGGCCAACCTTGTCTCCAACTGTAACCTCCTCTAGGCTAACATTTTCCACTCTGCTAACCTTGTCCCCGGTTTGCCCTCTGATTCATTCCATACTATTTATGGAGCGCTTACTCTGTGCAGAGCACTGTTCTAAGCGCTGGGGTAGATCCAGGGTCATGAGATTGTTCCACGTGGGGCTCATCGTCCTCGTCCCCATTTTACAGAGGAGGTTACTGAGGCCCAGAGAGGTGAAGTGACTTGCCCACAGCCTCCTAGCCGAGAGGTGGCGGAGCCGGGGTGCCTCGCCCGTTGACCCAACATCCTTTCCTTCCCATTTGGGCCCCCCATGCTTAGCCCTGCAGGTTTGGCCCCACACCCTTATGTTCCATGATGGGAACACCCCCCTCCCCGTTCCTCCACCCCTATTTGGAGGGGATGGGGGCTTGGGTGGCGGCTGAAAGGTCATGGCAGGAGCGGCGGGAGGTGGTGAGCCGAGGGCCCTCTCGTCATCCTCATCCTCATCTTCCTCCTCCTGGTGGTCTCGGTTAAGCGCCGACTCTGGCCCGAGCACCATTCCCAGCGCTGGGGAAGCTCCACGGCGCACAGGGGCTCTCCCGGGAGGCTCCCAGTGTTTCCTCCCCATTTGAACCAGGAGGGCATGGAGGCGCCGAGCCATCAAGGGACTTGGCCCCCAGTCCCCCAGCCGCCAAGGGACCCAGCCGGGCTGCCAACCCCTGACTTGGGCCTCGCCAGCCCGCGCTTTGCCCGGCACCCCGCTGCTTGTCTCGCCCTCGCAGCCCCGAGGCGGGTTCTCCCGCCTGGGGCCAGGGCTCTGGGGAGGGAACTGGTTGGGTCGGGCTTGACGAGGGAGCGCACAAGACGATCCCGGACCCGCCAGTCTCAAGCTTCAGGAGGAGTGAATCCTGCCTGAGGGCCCCGTCCTGTTGTCGTCCCCCCCCGCGCCCCCAGGGCCGCCCCCCCCCATTGCTTGCACATCCTTCCTCCCTCCAGAGCTGGCACTCCTCAGGGGCAGTCTCGGAGGGAGTTGGGCTGGGGCCGCGGAGGGGCGGGGGCGAGGGGCGGTCAGGGGCCAGTCTCGGTCGGAAGAGGGAAGCTGGCTCGGGGCTTGCTCCCTGGCTTGCTGGGAGGTCTTGGAGGTCAGGAGGTCGTTTTCCTCTGGCCCTGCCGGCAGGCCTGTTCTGGGCGGGGGGGGGCCGGCATAGGGGGGCGACGGATCATCCCTCCCCTCTCCTGACCTCATGTCCCGGTGGGGGGAGTGGGAGGAAGCCGAGGGACCCTGAACGGAACGAGGGTGCCTGGGGGCCTGGGAGTCGAGGGTCGACAACGGGGCTTCTGAGCTCGCCTCCCCGCCCCCCAAATTGTCTGCTGTCGTGCGGTGGGACCTTGGGCAAGGCATTCCACTTCCTGGGGTCTCCGTGACCCCATCGGTCCGATGGGGAGCAAGACGGTAAGTCCCTCAGGGGACTGCCGGAAGCCACTGGGTCTCGCCCAGCCCTTCGAATCGTGTGGGCCACCACGGCAGGGTGCCCGAAAGACCCCAACCGTCCTTGGTGGTGGTGGTGTTGTGAGGATGCTGCTCCTGAGGGCGCTGAAGGGGTTCAGCCTCCCTGGCCCATGGCTCCTCGGCCACTCCAATGGTCTCTTGCTGTCGCGGTGGTAGTGCTCCGAGACCCACGGCTCTTGTCGTCCGGCATTTAGGGTCTTTCGGGAGGGCTCGGTCGGGGCCGGGGAGTGGACCGTGCCCCCGCCGGAGCCGCCACCTTGCCTGCCGCTCGGACTCCCCCGCTCAGTCTCCCCGGCTCCCCTGGGCTGCTGCTCGCGTTTGGGGGGGGGGGGTCTCCCTGCCTCCTCCTCCTTGGCCAAAGGCTTGTCTTCTTCTCCAGGCGCCCGCCCCAGCCTCCTCCCCTTTCACTCGGGGAGGTCCCCCTTCCGTTGGAGGCGGCTGACCCCCGAGGAGCCCATCCCTCTCAGCGACGGAGCGGAGGCTCCGGGTCGGTCCCTAGTGGCGGGGATGGCACTCTTTCCGGGCTGAGGCGGGGCAGGGCAGGGGGACGACGGGACGAGGTGCCTGGGGGAGCTGGAAGGCGGGTTGGGGGGGCCGGGGGGTGGGGAAACCCAGCGAGTGGGGATGGGGAGCTCACTCTTGCCTGTTTCTTTTCTTCCCAGGGAAGAACCCCCCCCAGGTGGGGGGCATGGGGGCTGCCTGCGCCATCTCGCTCCATCCAGGTGGAGGATCCTGCCCGCCCCCCTTCTTCTCGCAGAAGAGTCGAGGGACGTGGAGCGCCACGTCAGTCCTGCGGGCTGGGGGAGGCGGGGCAGGGCCCAGTCGCTCGCCCCTAGATGAGAAAGGGCAGGATCCCGTCCCGAGCTGTTGGAGGAAGAGCCATCCTCCTTCCTTCACAAAGACCATGATTCGGATTCTGATGAGGATTCTTGTCATTCGCATGCAAGAGAGGCAAGAGAAAAGGGTCCTTCTATTTTTCCCCTATTTTTCCCTAACCTTTTCCCTTGGCCTAAGCTTTTTGCCGGGCCTAACCTTTGGCCCTGGTCTAACCTTTTCCCCTGGTCTGACTATTTCGCCTGGCCTAACTAACCTTTGCGCCTGGCCTAACCTTTTCGAGCTGGCCTAAGCTTTTCCCCTGGTCTAACCTTTTCCCCCAGTGTGACTCTTTTGCCCGGCCTAACCTTTTGCCTGATCTAACCTTTTCGCCCAGTCTGACCTTTTCGCCTAGCCTAACCTTTTCTCCCGGTCTAACCTTTTCGCCTGGCCTAACCTTTTGCCATGGCCTAACCTTTTTGCCCAGTCTGACCTTTTTGCCTGGCCTAACCTGTTCCTCTAGCCGAACTTTCTCCTTGGCCTATCGTTTTTCCCTAGGCAAATCTTTTCTCTTAGCCAACCTTTTCTCCTGGCCTAACCTTTTCTCCTGGACAAATCTTTTCTCCCAGCTTAATCTTTCCCCCTGACTCCAATTTGCCCCTGACCTCACCTTTCCGACTCACCTGACTTTTTCCTCTCGCCAGACCTTATCTCCCGTCCTAACCTTTTCTCCTGGACAAACCTTTTCTCCTCGTCTGACCTTTTCCTCTCGCCAAAACCTTTCCTCTAGCCAAACCTTTTCTCCTGGCTTAACCTATTTTTCTGGCCAAACCTTTTTCCTTAGCCAAACCTTTCTCCTGGTCTGAACTTTTTCTCTGGCCCTAACCTTTTCTCCCGGCCTAACCTTTTCTCCTGGACAAACCTTTTCTCCTCGTCTGACCTTTTCCTCTCGCCAAACCTTTTCCTCTAGGCAAACCTTTTCTCCTGGTCTGACCTTTTCCCTGGCCTAACCTGTTCTACCGGCCTAACCTTTTCTCCCGGCCTAACCTTTTCTCCAGGCATAACTTCTTCTCCCGCACTAATCTGTCCCCGTGTCTCAACTTTGCCCCTGACCTCACCTTTCCAACTCACCTCACTTTTTCCCCTAGCCAACCCTTTCTCCCGGCCTAACCTTTTCTCCTGGCCTAACTTCTTCTCCCGGCCGAACCTTAGCTCTTGGACAAACCTTTTCCTCTCACCAAACCTTTTCTCCCGGTCTGACTTTTTTCTCTGGCCCAATTCTTTCCCCTAGCCAAACCGTTTCCCCTAGCGAAAACTTTCCTCCCAGCCAAAACTTGTCTCCCGGCCCGACCTTTTGTCCCGGCCTGACCTTTTCACGCGGCCCGACCTTTTGTCCCGGCGCGACCTTTTCGCCCGGCCCAACCTTTTCCTCCGGCCTAACTGCCTCTCCCGGCCTAACCTGTTCTCCAGACCTCACTTCCTCTCCCGGCCTAACCTTTCCCCCTGTCTCATCTTTCCCCTGACCTCACCTTTCCAACTCACCTCACTTTGTTCCCTAGCCAAACCTTTTCCCCTCGTCTGACCTTTTCCTCTAGCCGAACTCTCTCCCTGCCCTAACGTTTTCTCCTTGGCTAACTTTTTTCTCCCGGCGTAACCTTTCCCCCTGTCTCCACTTTGCCCCTGCCCTCCCTTTTGCAACTCACCTCACTTTTTCGCCTAGCCAAACCTTTTCTCCTGGCCTGACCTTTTTTCCTTGACAAACCTTTCCCCCTTGTGTGACCTTTTCCTCTTGCCAAAGCTTGTCTCCCAGCCAAACTTCTTCTCCCGGCCTAACCTTTCCCCCGTCTCAACCTGGCCCCGGCCTTCACCTTTGCAACTCAGCTCACTTTTTCCCCTCGCCAAACCATTTCCTCTGGTCTGTCCTTTTTCTCTGGCCTAACCTTTTCTGCCGGCCCAACCTTTTCGGCCGGCCTAACTACTTCTCCCGGCCTCATCTGTCCCCCTGTCTCCACTTTGTCCCGGACCTCACCTTTCCAAATCACCTGACTTTTTCCTCTCGCCCAACGTTTCCTCCTGGTCTGACTTTTTTCTCTGGCCCAATTCTTTCCCCAAGTGAAAACTTTTCTCCTAGCCAACCCTTTTCTCCCGGCCTGAACTTTTCTCCCGGCCTGACTTTTCCTCCAGGCCTGAGCTTTACTCCCGGCCTGAACTTTACTCCCGGCCTGACCTTTACTCCCGGTCTGACATTTCCTCCCGGCCTGACATTTCCTCCCGGCCTGACCTTTCCTCCCGGCCTGACCTTTCCTTCCGGCCTGACCTTTCCTCCCGGCCTGACCTTTCCCCCCGGCCTGACCTTTCCTCCCGGCCTCACCTTTTCTCCTGGCCTGACCTTTTCTTCTGGACAAACCTTTTCCCTTGGTCTGACCCTTTCCTCTCGCCACACCTTGTTTCCCGGCCAAAACCTTTCTTCTGGTCTGACCTTTTCTCCCTGCCTAACCTTTCCCCCGTCTCAACTTTGCCTCTGACCTCACCTTTCCAACTCACCTGACTTTTTCCTCTCGCCCAACCTTTTCTCCTGGCCTCACCTTTTTCCCTGGCCCAATTCTATCCCCTAGCGAAAACTTTTCTCCTAGCCAAATCTTTTCTCCTAGCCTGACCTTTTCCTCTCGCCAAACCTTCTTTCCCGGCCAGACCTTTTCTCCCGGCCTGACCTATTCTCCCGGCCTCACCCTTCCCCTGTCTCCACTTTGCCCCTGACCTCCACTTTCCACCTCACCTGACTTTTTCCTCTCACCAAACCTTTTGTCCCGGCCTAACATCTTCTCCCGCCCGAACCTTTTCTCTTGGACCAACTTTTTCCTCTCACCAAACTTTTTCTCCTGGTCTGACTTTTAAATCTGGCCCAATTCCTTCCCCCCGCCAAACCTTTTCCCCTAGCGACAGGTTTTCTCGTAGCCCAACCTTTTTTCCCAGCCCGACATTTTGACCCGGCCCGAAGTTTTGTCCCGGCCCGGCCTCTTCTCCCGGCCCGGCCTCTTCTCCCTGCCCGGCCTCTTCTCCCGGCCCGGCCTCTTCTCCCGGCCCGGCCTCTTCTCCCGGCCCGGCCTCTTCTCCCGGCCCGGCCTTTTCTCCCGGCTCGACCTTTCCCCCTGTCTCAGCTTTGCCCCTGCAGTCAGTTTTCCAACTCACCTCACCTTTTCACCTAGCCCAACCTTTTCTCCGGGCCTGACCTTTTTTCCTGGAAAAACCTTTTCCCTTGTGTGACCTTTTCCTCTTGCCAAAGCTTGTGTCCCGGCCAAACCTTTTCTCCTGGTGTGACTTTTTCTCCAAGCCTCATCTTTCCCCCTGACTCCACTTTGCCCTGGACCACACCTTTCCAACTCACCTCACTTTTTCCCCTCGCCAAACCATTTCTTCTGGTCTGACCTTTTCCTCTGGCCTAACCTTTTCTCCCAGCCAAAGCATTTCTCCCGGCTTCACGTTTTCTCCCGGCCTCATTTTTCCCTGTCTCCATTTTTGCCCCGGACCTCACCTTTCCAACTCCCTTGACTTTTACCTCTCGCCCGACCACTTCTCCCGGCCTAACGGCTTCTCCCGGCAGAACGTTTTTCTCTTGAACCAACCTTTTCCTCTCGCCCAACCTTTTCTCCTGGTCTGACTTTTTTGTCTGGCCCAGTTCTTTCCCCTAGGCAAACCTTTTCCCCTAGCGAAAACCTTTCTCCCAGCCCAGCCTTTTCTCCTGGCCTGACCTTTTCTCCCGGCCCGACCGCTTTTTCCCCGCCTAACCTCTTCTCCCGGCCTAACCGTTGCCTCTATCTCCACTTTGCCCCTGTCCTCCCTTTTCCAACTCACCTCACCTTTTCGCCTAGCCAAACCTTTTCTCCTCATCTGACCTTTTCCTCTCCCCAAACCTTGTTTCCCAGCCTAAGCTCTTCCTCTCACCAAACCTTTTGTCCCGTCCTCACCTTTCCCCCGTCTCCACTTGGCCCCGGACCTCACCTTTCCACCTCACCTGACTTTTTCCTTTCGCCCCACATTTTCTCCTGGTCTGACTTTTTTCTCTGGCCCAATTCTTTCCCCTAGTGAAAACCTTTCTCCCGGCCGGACCTTTTCGCCCGGCCGGACCTTTTCGCCCGGCCTGACCTTTTCTCCCGGCCTGACCGTTTCTCCCGTCCTGACCTTTTCGCCTGTCCCGACCTTTTTCCCCAGTCTGACCTTTTCCCCTGTCTCCACTTTGCCCCGGACCTCACCTTTCAACTGCCCTGACATTTTCCTCTCGCCCGACCTTTTCCCCTGGTCTGACTTTTTTCGCTGGCCGAATTCTTTCCCCTAGCCAAACCGTTTCCCCTAGCGAAAACTTTCCTGCCAGCCAAACCTTGTCTGCCGGCCCGGCCCTTTCTCCCTTCTCCCGGCCCGGCCCTTTCTCCCGGCCTGGCCCTTTCTCCCGGCCCGGCCCTTTCTCCCCGCCCGGCCCTTTCTCCCCGCCCGGCCCTTTCT
Source organism: Ornithorhynchus anatinus (assembly GCF_004115215.2). Taxonomy (NCBI): domain Eukaryota; kingdom Metazoa; phylum Chordata; class Mammalia; order Monotremata; family Ornithorhynchidae; genus Ornithorhynchus; species Ornithorhynchus anatinus. Next base: position 10,267 of record NW_024396867.1, read on the forward strand.
CCAGGCCCGACCTTTTCTCCCGGCCCGACCTTTTCTCCAGGCCTGACCTTTTCTCCAGGGCCGACCTTTTCCCCAGGCCCGACCTTTTCCCCTGGCCCGACCTTTTCTCCCGGCCCGACCTTTTCTTCCGGCCTGACCTTTTCTCCCGGCCCGACCTTTCCCCCTGTCTCAGCTTTGCCCCTGCCCTCAGTTTTCCACCTCACCTCACCTTTTGGCCTAGCCCCACCGTTTCTCCTGGCCTGACCTTTTTTTCCTGGAAAAACCTTTTCCCCTTGTGTGACCTTTTCCTCTTGCCAAACCTTGTGTCCTGGCCAAACCTTTTCTCCTGGTGTGACTTTTTCTCCCAGCCTCATCTTTCCCCCTGACTCCACTTTGCCCCGGACCACGCCTTTCCAACTCACCTCACTTTTTCCACTCGTCCAACCATTTCTTCTGATCTGACCTTTTGCTCTGGCCTAACCTTTTCTCCCGGCCAAGGCATATCTCCCGGCTTCACCTTTTCTCCCGGCCCGACCTTTTCTCCCAGCCTAATATTCTTGTCCCGGCCTAACGTATCCTCCCGGCCTAACGTCGCCTCCCAGCCTAACGTCTTCTCCCGGCCTAACCTCTTCTCCCGGGCTAACCTCTTCTCCCGGCCTAACTTCTTTTCCCGGCCTAACTTCTTTTCCCGGCCTAACTTCTTCTCCCGGTCTAACTTCTTCTCCCAGCCTAACTTCTCCTGGCCTAACCTTTCCCCCGTCTCACCTTTGCCCCTGACCTCACCTTTCCAACTCACCTGACTTTTTCCTCTTGCCAAACCTTTTCTCTTGGCCTAACATTTTTCCCTGGCCCAATTCTTTCCCGTAGCCAAACCATTTCTCTTGGCCTCACCTTTTCGCCTAGCCAAACCTTTTGCCCTGGTCTGTCCTTTTCCTCTAGCCAAACTTTCTCCCTGGCCTAAGCTTTTTTCCCTAGGCAAACCTTTTCTCCTGGCCCAACCTTTTCTCCCTGCCCAAGCTTTTCTCCCTGCCCAATCTTTTCTCCTGGTCTAACCTTTTCTCCTGGCCTAACCTTTTCTCCCGGCCTAACCGTTCCCCCTGTGTAACCTTTGCCCCTGACCTCACCTTTCCCACTCACCTCACCTTTTCCCCTAGCCAAACGTTTTCCCTGGCCTAACCTTTTCCTCTCACCAAACCTTTTCTCCCGGCCTAACTTCTTCTCCCAGCCGAACCTTTTCCTCTTGCCAAACCTTGTTTCCCTGCCAAACCCTTTCTCCTAGCCAATCTTTTCTCCCGGCCTAATCTTTCCGCCGTCTCAACTTTGGCCCTGACTTCACCCTTCCAACTCACCTCACTTTTTCCCCTAGCCAAATCATTTCTCCTCGTCTGACCTTTTCCTCTCGCCAAACCTTTTCTCCTGGCCGAAGCTTTTCTCCCGGCCTAACTTCTTCTCCCGGCCAAACCTTTTCCTCTCGCCCAACCTTGTTTCCCGGCCAAACCTTTTCTCCTAGGCAACCTTTTCTCCCGGACTAATCTTTCCCCCTGAACAAGCCTTCTCTCCCGGCCTAATCTTTCCCCCGTCTCCACTTTGCCCCGGACCTCACATTTCCAACTCCCCTGACTTTTTCCTCTCGCCCAAACTTTTCTCCCGGCCTAACTTCTTCTCCCGGCCGAACCTTTTCTCTTGGACCAAACTTTTCCTCTCACCAAGCCTTTTCTCCTGGTCTGACATTTTTCTCTGGCCCGATTCTTTCCCCTAGGCAAAACTTTTCCCCTAGGGAAAACGTTTCTCCCAGCCAAACCTTTTCTCCTGGCCTGACCTTTTCTCCCGGCCCAACTATTTTTTCCCGGCCTAACGTCTTCTCCCGGCCTAACCTTCCCCCATCTCAACTTTGCCCCTTACCTCACCTTTCCAACTCACCTCACTTTTTCCCCTCGCCAAACCATTTCTTCTGGTCTGACCTTTTTCTCCCTGCCTAAGCTTTTCTCCCGGCCTGAACTTTTCTTCTGGACAAACCTTTTCTCCTGGTCTGACCTGTTGACCTGGTCTAACCATTTCCACGGGTCCACCCTTTCCGCTCCCCACACCTTTTCTCTAGGCCCCCCCTTTTGCCTTGACCTCACCATTTTCAGGGCCTCTCCTCTCGCCTTTTCCTCTCCTTTGCCCCCGGCCTTCCCTTTTCCCCGGACTCCCCTTTGCCCCCCGCGTCCACCTTTCCTCTCGGCCACCTTTTTCTCCTCCTGTCCTCTTCTGCCGTAGCCTCCTGTTTTCCCCTGGCCCACCCGGCCCCAGCCTCAGGTTTGTCTCTTAGCCTTGAGAGTTCTATTCCCCGTCGGCACCCCCACCCCCGGCCCCGCTTTGGCCTTGCGGGCCTGGCCCCGCACCCTTTTTCCAAAAACAGGGGTTGCTGCGTGCTGCTGCTCAGCTTTGAGCAGCCTCTCGCTTCTTCTTTTGTGGGCAGCCTCCCCGTCTGCTTTTCAGCCTTCTGGAGTGGACTGCGCTGCTACCCCCAAAGCGAAATTGGGTGTGTGTGTGTGTCTCGGGGCATCCTGGAGGGAAGCAGGGAGATGAGGCTGAGGCCGCTCCGGGGAGACCAGGAGCCCGGCCTCTGTGCAGGATTCGAGTCAACTCCGATTGGTCGGGGACGGAGAAGGCCCACCCCCGGGTCCCCCTTCCCAGGGTTGCCCTGGCCCTCAGGAGACCCTCGCGGTCCAACCCGGAACGGACTCGCAAGGCTCTAGCCCAAGGGACTGGGACGATGGGACTCTTTCCGGGCTGAGTGCGGGTAGGGGTGGGGAGGTGGACGACGATGACGAGGTGCAGGGGTGAGCCGGAAGGGGAAATCGAGGGACTAGTGTACCTGGGGAGCTCACTCTGGCCTTTCTCTTTCCCTCCCAGGCCAGAAACCCGGTAGGGCGTGCCAGGCCTTCCCTGGCCATCTCATGCAAGCTGGAGGCTGCTGCCCCCCCCTCGGCGGGTCCACACCGTGCTTTACAGAGCCCAGGCGAGTGAGGAGGAGCTGCACGTCAGTCCTGGGGGCGAGGGTGGGGAGGAGGTGGGGGAGAACCTTCGGAGTAGTAGCCTTCGTCGTGGCCCGGGAAAGCTCGCGGACCGAGCCGCTACCCCGCCTGGCCCTGGAGGAAAAGGCCTCCTCCTGTCTTGCCCCAAATCCGCAGGAGGAGGAGGAGGATTGTTCTTCGCAGGAGCCTTCCAGAGAGGACAGACTGGTCACCTTATTTTTCCCCCAATTTTCCCTAACCTTCTCTCCTGGTCTGTCCTTTTTCCCTGTTCTGACCTTTTCCCCAGCCAAACCATTTCTCCTGGCCTCACCTTTTCCCCTAGCCAAACCTTTCCCCCTCGATTGACCTTTTCCTCTAGCCCAACTTTCTCCCTGCCCTAAGCTTTGTCCCTAGGCAAACCTTTTCTCCTCACCTAACCTTTCTTCCTGAGCAAACATTTCTCCTTGGCTAACTTTTTTCTCGTGGCCTAACCTTTCCCCCATCTTAACTTTGCCCCTGACTTCACTTTTCCCACTCACCTCACCTTTTCGCCTAGACAAACTTTTTCCCCTAGCTAAACCTTTTCTCAAGGCCTAACCTTTTGTCTCAGCCTAACCTTTTCTCCCGGCCTGACCTTTTCTCCTGGATAAACCTTTTCTCCTGTTCTGACCTTTTCTTCACGGGCCTAACCTTTCCCCGTGTCTCAACTTTGCCCCTGACCTCACCTTTCCAACTCACCTGACTCTTTCCTCTTGCCAAACCTTTTCTCCTGGCCTAACATTTTTCCCTGGCCCAATTCTTTCCCATAGCCAAACCATTTCTCCTGGCCTCACCTTGTCGCCTAGGCCCTCACTCCCACCCCCAGGACCGCACCCCCCCTCACTGCCTGCACGTACTTCCTCCCTCCGGAGCTGGCACTCCTCAGGAGCAGTCTCGGAGGTAGTTGGGCTGGGGCCGCAGGGGGCGGGGGCGAGGGTCGGTCAGGGGCCAGTCTCGCTCAGAAGAAGGAAGCTGGCTCGGGGCGCGCTCCCTGGCTCACTTGGAGGTCAGGAGGTCTTTTCCCTTTGGCCCTGCAGGCAGGCCTGTTCTGGGGTGGGGCCGGCATAGGGGAATGGGGGGGCGGATCATCCCTCCCCTCCCCTGACCTCATGCCCCGGTGGGGGTGGGAGGAGGCCGAGCGACCCTGAACGGAACGAGGGTGCCGGGGGGCCTGGGGGTCGAGGGCCTACGACGGGACTTCTCCGCTCGCCTCCCCACCCCCCACTGTCTGTAGTCTGCGGTGGGGCCTTGGGCAAGTCATTCCACTTCCTGGGGCCTCCGTGATCCCATCGGTCCGATGGGGAGCAAGACGGTGAGTCCCTCAGGGGCGCGCCGGAAGCCACTGGGTCTCGCCCAGCCCTTTGAACCGTGTGGGCCACCTCGGCAGGATGCCCGAAAGACCCCAACCGTCCTTGGTGGTGGTGGTGGTGTTGTGAGGATGCTGCTCCTGAGGGCGCTGAAGGGGTTCAGCCTCCCTGGCCCATGGCTCCTTGGCCACTCCAATGGCCTCTTGCTGTCGTGGTGGCAGCGCTCCGAGACCCACGGCTCTTGTCGTCCGGCATTTAGGGTCTTTCGGGAGAGCTAGGTCGGGGCCAGGGAGTGGACCGTGCCCCCGCCGGAGCCGCCACCTGGCCTGCCCCTTGGACTCCCCCGCTCAGTCTCCCTGGCTCCCTGGGGTGCTGCTCGCGTTTGGGGAGGTCTCCCTGCCTCCTCCTCCTTGGCCAAGGTCTTGTCTTCTTCTCCAGACGCCCCCCCCCAGCCTCCTCCCCTTTCACTCGGGGAGGTCCCCCTTCCGTTGGAGGCGGCTGACCCCCGAGGAGCCCATCCCACTCAGCGACGGAGCGGAGGCTCCGGGTCGGTCCCTAGTGGCTGGGATGGCTCTCCTTGCGGGCTGAGGCGGGGCGGGGCGGGGCAGGGGGACGATGAGACGAGGTGCCTGGGAGAGCTGGAAGGCAGGGGGCCGGGGGTGGGGGGGCGGGGAAACCCATCGAGTGGGGATAGGGAGTTCACTCTTGCCTGTTTCTCTTCTTCCCAGGGAAGAAACCCCCCCAGGTGGGGGTGCTGGCGGCTGCCTGCACCATCTCGCTCCATCCAGGTGGAGGATCCTGCCCGCCCCCTTTCTTCTCGGAGAAGAGTCGAGGGAGTTGGAGCGCCACGCGAGTCCTGCGGGCGCGGGGAGGCGGAGCAGGCCCCAGTCGCTCGCCCTTGGATGAGAAAGGGCAGGATCCTGTGCCGAGCTGCTGGAGGAAGAGCCATCCTCCTCCCTTCACAAAGACCATGATTCCGATTCTGATGAGGTTTCTTGTTATTCTCATGCAAGAGAGGCAAGAGAGAGTGGTCCCTCTACTTTTCCCCCACTTTTTCCCTTGGCCTAATCTTTTTGCCTGGTTAACCTTTGGCCCTGGTCTAACCTTTTGTCCTGGCCTAACCTTTTCCCCTGATCTATTTCGCCTGGCCTAACCTTTTCGAGCTGGCCTAACCTTTTCCCCTGGTCTAACCTTTGGCCCTGGTCTAACCTTTTCCCCAGTCTGACCTGTTCGCCGGGCCTAACCTTTTTGCCTGGTCTAATGTTTTCCCCCTGTCTGGCCTTTTTGCCTGGCCTAACCTTTTCCCCTAGTCTGACCTTTTCCCCTGGTCTGACCTTTTCGCCTGGCCTAACCTTTTCGCCCAGCTTAACCTTTTCGCCTGGCCTAACCTTTTGCCTTGGGCTAACCTTATCGCCCGCCCTAACCTTTTCGCGTGGTCTAACCTTTTCGCCCAGTCTGACCTTTTTGCCTTGCCTAACCTTTTCCCCTAGTCTGACCTTTTCCCTCAGTCTGACCTTTTTGCCTGGCCTAACCTTTTCGCCCGGCCTAACCTTTTCGCCCAGTCTAACTTTTTCGCCTCGCCTACCTTTTGCCCTGGCCTAACCTGTTGGCTCGGCCCGACCTTTTCGCCTGGCCCGACTTTTTCGCCCGGCCCAACCTTTTCTCCCGGGCCCGACTTTTCGCCCGGCCCACCTTTTCGTCCGGCCCCGACTTGTCGTCCTGCCCCACCTTTTCGTCCGGCCCCACCTTTTCGTCAGGCCCCACCTTTTCGCCCGGCCCAACCTTTTCGCCTGGCCTAACCTTTTCGCCCGGCCTTTTGCCCTGGCTTAACCTTTGCTCCCGGCCTTTTGCCCTGGCCTAACCTTTGCGCCCGGCCTAACCTTTGCGCCCGGCCTAACCTTTTCACCCGGCCTTTTGCCCTGGCCTAACCTTTTCGCCCGGTCTGACCTTTTCCCCCAGTCTGACCTTTTTGCCCAATCTGACCTTTTCCCCCGGCCTAACCTGTTCACCCGGCCTAACCTTTTTGCCCGGCCTAACCTTTTCACCTGGCCTAACCTTTTCCCTTGGTCTAACCTTTTGCCCTGGCCTAATCTTTTTGCCCGGCCTAACCTTTTCGCCTGGTCTAACCTTCTCTCCCAGTCTGACCGTGTTCCCCTGGCCTAACCTTTTCCCGGGACTGATCTGTTCCCGTTGCCTAAACCTTTCCCCTAGGCCAACCTTGTCTCCAACTGTAACCTCCTCTAGGCTAACATTTTCCACTCTGCTAACCTTGTCCCTGGCTTGCCCTCTGATTCATTCCATACTATTTATGGAGCACTTACTCTGTGCAGAGCACTGTTCTAAGCGCTGGGGTAGATCCAGGGTCATGAGATTGTTCCACGTGGGGCTCATCGTCCTCGTCCCCATTTTACAGAGGAGGTTACTGAGGCCCAGAGAGGTGAAGTGACTTGCCCACAGCCTCCTAGCCGAGAGGTGGCGGAGCCGGGGTGCCTCGCCCGTTGACCCAACATCCTTTCCTTCCCATTTGGGCCCCCCATGCTTAGCCCTGCAGGTTTGGCCCCAAACCCTTATGTTTCATGATGGGAACACCCCCCCCCCCGTTCCTCCACCCCTGTTTGGAGGGGATGGGGGCTTGGGTGGCGGCTGAAAGGTCATGGCAGGAGCGGCGGGAGGTGGTGAGCCGAGTGCCCTCTCGTCATCCTCATCCTCATCTTCCTCCTCCTGGTGGTCTCGGTTAAGCGCCGACTCTGGCCCGAGCACCGTTCCCAGCGCTGGGGGAGCTCCACGGCGCACAGGGGCTCTCCCGGGAGGCTCCCAGTGTTTCCTCCCCATTTGACCCAGGAGGGCACGGAGGCGCCGAGCCATCAAGGGACTTGGCCCCCAGTCCCCCAGCCGCCAAGGGACCCAGCCGGGCTGCCAACCCCTGACTTGGGCCTCGCCAGCCCGCGCTTTGTGAGGGAACGAGTTTGGAAAGAAAGGTAGGAGGGTAGCGGTCTCACAGGCCAGTACCTCGAGCGCGACGGTAAAGCTGTGCTTGAATCCCTAGGGCGAGCGCATAAACGAATATCGTCACACCTCCCAGGTAAAGGCCAACCTATCTTGGACCTGGTTCTGGAGTGGGACTATGAAGAACCTGTCTTTCACCTCAATGAGTACGATCCATGTTAGGGACAGACCTTCCCTCCGGCTGAGAATGTCTACCGTGGAAGAGACAGCAGAATGCAACAGGCGGACCTTGTTGTTCAGGGACGGATCGTCCACCGTCAGCTGCCAGGTCCCATCTGGGTAACTGTACCGGCCACACCAGTGCACTTGAATGGAGAAGGTGTTGGTCGCACTGTCCCCCTACCAACAAGTTCTTCAACAGTGCAGACTAAGCAGCTGGGGGAATTTGGTCCCGGCGGATATCGCTTATGGTGAAGAGTGGTAACAGTGGTGCTCTCTCCAGCAGTAACACTCGGTTCCCTCCAAGTCCTGCCTGTCTCTCTCTTTCCCCGAGGTCGAAAGCCAGAGTCTATACCCCAAGAAGGGGCGGGGGGAGTGGGGGGAGGTTCATCTGGATCTGTGCAGGGATGTCTATTCAGAACAAAGAAATCCACTCGACCGTTGGGACCCGACCTGTCCCAAAGGCCCCAGATACCGGGATATGTCTTTCTAAACATCCAGGTCCCTCGGGCATCGTCAGAATTTGAGACTCCGTGTCCACGATGAAGGGAACCCACCACTTCCCCGATACTCGTAATGATCACCTAAGGGCTGTCCCCAACTACTGGGCTGGGGGTGGGAGCATCGTGGCGGGGGAGGGGGGGAGGCTAGCACTTGAACAGGGCCGACAGTGTGGTGGTCTCCGACCTCCCCACCCCCAGTTCCCCCGGGACTCTTTGCCACAGTTGTTGAGGTTTAGGGTGAGCAATCGATCTTTCAGTCAGTCACTTGAATTGATTTGAGCGCCTACTGTGTGCAGCTCACCGTACCTTAGTACGTTTGGAGAGTACAACTTGGCAACAGACAGAGACAATCCCTACCCAATAACAGGTTTGCAGTCTAAAAAGGGGAGACAGGCATCCATAACATCAAAATAGATAAATAGAATTATTGTTCTCTCTCTCTCTCTGTATAGATAGAAAGATACCTACATACACGCACATCGTTAGTAAAACCAATAGAATAATAAAAATGTACATCTATATGTAAGTGCTGTGTGTAGGGGCGATGGGGAGGGGAGGAGGAACAAAGGAGAAGGGAAGGAGAGTTCTGTGAGAATCCTGCTTCCAAGATGGAGGTCCGGAGCTCATACCAAAATCCATCTCGAGGTCGGTCTCCATTATAATAGTATTTGAATTGATGGCATTTGTTAAGAACTTACTACTAGTACTACTGCTGATTCCATTTGCTAAACACTTACTATGTGCTAAGCGCTGGGGTAGATACAAAGACAATGGGTTGCCCCACTAAGGACTCACAGTAGTAATCCTCATTTTACAGATGAGGGAGCTGAGGCACAGTTAAATGACTTGTCCAAAGTCACCCAGCTTACCCGTGGTGGAGCTGGTATTAGCACCCACGTCCTCTGCTTCCCAGGCCTGCGGTCATTCCACTTAAGCCACGCTGCTACGTATGTGGGCCGAGTCTACCGATGGGCCGACGGTGGCCCTTCTGGGCTCCCTTGTTCCGCCCCGGGCTGTGGTTTGGGTCGAATATGCCAGAACCACTCCCTCTCGTGGTCTCCGATCCAAAACGGGGTTATGGCTCACTGACTCCTTGACAGCCCGTGATGTGACATCTCCGAACTTGGGGCTTAACCCCAGTTGCCCCCTTGTGGTCCCTAGTGCAACAGCCAAGAACCTAGCCCTCTTCTCCTCTTCGCCCCCCCGCCCCCGGGCCCGCTTACTGGGTGAGCTCGCACAAGGTCACGTCCGGTACCTTCTGAGCTATCGGATCTGTTCCCCCCACAGGTCGTCGATCAGGGGCACACTCTCTCTCCATTGTTGGCTTTCTTAGCATCCTCTCGATATCCTCCGGCGTGGTCTACTTCTTGGTGAGGTCTTGCCCATCCGCTCGGAGAGAATGAGGGACCCACCCCCAGTGGAGCAGCAGTGTCCTTTCGTTCACTACCCGGAGAGGTTCGACTTCTTCAGGCAGAAGCATAGTCACCTTGGCAACCTTTCACCAAAGCCTACGGAACTACTCTATCGAACTCTCTAATGAGGATTTCCGGTACTTCTCTTGGAAGTCAGTGAGCTCTCCTCTGGTAAAGCGGGTAAACTCTGCGTCGCCTTCCCTCTAGGTGGGCGGGTCCAACCACTGCCCTTGTCAGAGGGAGAGGAGGTGGTCGGTTCTTCCTTAATGACTGGATACATCCTCTCCGGGCGAAGGGGAGGAGAGAGAGTAGTGTTAATGATAGGATTAATTCTAACGGTAGGGTTACGGCTCAGTTTAGGTTTAAGGTGAGGGTAAGTGTAAAGGGTGGGGTTAAGGATAGAGTGATGGTTAGGGTTAGGTTTAAGGTTAGGAGCAGGGCTTGAGGTAATGGCGATGGCGATGGTTAGAATTAAGGTTTACGTTCAGGTTAAGGTTTGGGATAGTTTTAGGGTTAGGGCGAGATTTAGGACTAGGATTCATGTTAGGGCTATACCTTAGAGATAGGGTTAGGATTACTGTTAAGGCAGTGGCCTAGGATTAGGGTAAGGGTGAATGGGGGAAGGAGTTGGGGTTAATAAAGTGAGGGTTAGGGTTAATGGGGGTAACAGTTGGGGTTAAGGTGAGCATTTTGGCTACTGCAAAGGTTAGGGTTAGCCCTAAAGATAGGGTTAAGGCTGGAGAAAGGTTTGGGGTTAGGGGTTAGTCTATGGTCAGGTTTAGGATTAAGGTTGCGCTGAGTGTGAAGGTTAGATTTGGAGGAGGGGTTAAAGTCTGGGTAAGGTTAGGACTCTAGTTAGGACCAGGGCTAAGGTTAAGGATAGGTCTCTGGCTAGGACTGGGGCTAAGTTTTGGTTCAGGGTGACGATAAGGATCAGAATTTATCGTTGTGTTTAGGTCTCCCATAAGGGTGAGGATAAAAGGAAGCGCTAAGGTTAGGGTTAGGGCTAGGGTAATGGCTAGGATTAGTGGCAAGGATATGGTGAGGAGGGTTAGGAGTAGGGCTGGGTTTAAAGGTAGCAGAGGTCTAGACACCTGAAGGGATGGGCAAGGATCCGTGTAGATATCTGCTGATCCTGGATTACTATTTCGTGGAACTGGAAAATTTGAAAAGTCTAGAAGTGATTTGGCATTTCGTGCCATTCGTGTGACTTCGATAAGACGGATGGAAAACGGATTCCTCCAACTTACTTAACAGGATAGAAGAAAGATAACCCAAAGCAGAAGAATTAAATCCGGTAGGGTGTACAGTTTAATGCAAGTATCCCTCCCGATGACTCCGTTTAACTCTCGTACATTTCAAGAAGCGCTCATATGACGTTTCATGACAGTCAGGTTTCGACCCAAGCTACTTCGGACCGAATGAAGGGAAAGACCCACTCTGTCAGCTTTCTTTCTTTACAGCAGAAAAGAACAAGTGGCCCTTGCGGAAGACTAGACTCCCCATGGGCTATACACTCCATGGCAAGGGTCAGTGTAGATATCTACTCTTTTTGTATGACTATTGGTCTGGGAAGTGAGAATTTGGAATTTCAAAAAGAGATGATCTGGCATTTGCGGACAAACATGCTCCCCAACACAACGTTCTTTGCCAGAGAGAGGTGACCGGAGTTTCGACTCGAATAGCATGGTGCTCTACAAGCAGAGTATGGAAAACACGTAAGTCTACGCATAGTGATCGGCATACGCTTACTAGAAGCTTACTAGTAGCGCGTGGTTTGAGATAAAGGCCTAAACTCCCTCAGCTCTACAACCTTTGATCTGTGTACCCTTCTAGGTACCAAGAGAACAAATTCACACACTGACTAAAGTTGCCCAATTTAGCAAGCTGGAAGAAAGATGACAAATCGAGAAAGCTGGATTCCAGATCTAGTCCACGGCAGGGCGATAATCAGTGTTACTGCTCTGTCGGGAACAGAATAATGACCATTTCAAGAAGTGTCCGTTTGTCATCTGTCCATTTGGGTTGGGTTTCAGTCGAAACCCAATTGGCATCGAAAAGGTGGAGGAGAAACACTCTCCAGAGAAACACGGGCGAGAGAAACTCGACCTTCTTAGAGGGAAAATAATCCTAAAATCCTAAAAGATTAGCGCCCCCTGGAGGCTGTACACGGGCAGAGCAAGGGTCCCTCTAGATGGCACTGAAATAAATCTAAATGGAATTGAACATTTGATATTTCAAGAGCCCAACTGGAATGGAGAGAAAGACACTTTCCTTCCACTTCATTATTTAGTAGGATAGAAGGAAAACGGCCTTGGCCGAAGATTAGACTCCTGATGGAATGTACCTTGCAGGCTAAGGATCGGTGAAGATCCCTTCTGTCACTATCTCCCTGAGGGAAACGGGACTGAACATCTGATACTTCAGGAAAAGTTCATATAGTTCCGTGCCATGCGGATTTCAACGTAAGTAGCTTTGACATGATGGAGAGAAGCATTCCCAGTCAAATTCCCATCCTACCTTGCAGGATGGAAGAAAAATGGTACAATGCAGTACACTAGACTTCATAGTGATAGGCTACATACGACAGGGTCCAGGGTACAGTGTAAGTATGTAAGTGTAAGTAGTAGATCGGTGTAGGCATGTTCCATTTATTTCTCCGTTACTTATTTTTCCCGCCTAGTATGCGGTTCGGAAGACAGAGAGTACAGGCAGAAAATTAGAGTCCTGATAGGCTGCTTTCCTGCAGAGCAAAGAATGGTATATGTTTCTTCTGTTTTGGTGTTACTATTCCAAATGAACCTGAACCGTTGATATTTCAGGACGTTCCTACGTAGTATGTCGTGCCAGAAGTGTTACAACGCAAAGTAACTTTTGAAGAAGCACATTCACTCAACACGTTCACTCTAACTTAGCAGGCTAGAGGATCAACGATAGTTGCAGAAAAAACTACATTCCTGATGGTAGCGTACCGCAACGCAAAGATCGGTTTATGCATCTGCTGCTGCTGTTTTTACTCTTTTCCCTGGAACTCAAACTTCCAAATTACAAGAAGAGTTTCTATAACCATCTGCGCCAGTGGAGTGTTGACACAAGTGGCTTTTTTTGAGACTGGAGAAAACAGGCATTCATTTGTTACATTAACTCCTATTTAAAACGGAAGAAGAAAAATGACACATGCCGAGGACTAGAGAGAGAAGAAACAACAACAAGAACTGCTTAGCGCAGGACAAGGATCTTCTGTCTCAGGGTTTCCTATTCTACATTTGAACATTGACCACGGTGGACATTTCAAGAAGCTCCCATAATCACCCCATTTCGTCCCAGAGAGGTTTCATCGCAAAAAGAGTATTACAGAACAGTGACAGCTTACAACCCCTCCCCGCACTGACGATTGACTCATGCAGAAGACAAGAATCTAGAGAGCGGTGTAGACACTTCATTTCTGCGATACATGGAATTGAACATTTGAACTTGGAAGAAGCATTAATAGAGCATTTTGCCCCAAACGGGTTGCGAAGCAAGCGACCCAGATGGGATTGCGAGAAACACACATTCGATCAACGGTTTAATGAGTGATTTGCCTAATTTGAAGTCAAAGAAGAAAAAACAAGAGATCTGAGGCTCGCGATCGGTAAGATCAGTTTCTGTGTTGACGGGTTTACAAGAACCCGAACAGTGGAAACTCCAGGGGTTTCGAAGCAAGTGACATTTACTGACTGGAGAAAAGACAGGGTCAGTCAGCACATCCCCACTTAGCAGTCAAGAAGAAAACTGATTCACGGAGAAGGCTAGGCTCTTGACGGGCTGAACACTACGTAACAAGGAGCGGTATAGACTCTTCCGTTACCTTATTTCTGTAGTGTATATAGACCTGACTGAACACACGAGGAGCGTTCATATAGTATTTCGCCCCATACGGGTTTCGAAGCAAGTGAGCCAGATGGGATTGCGAGGAACACACATTCAGTCCACTTTTCAATTAATTTGCAAGGGCAGGGAAAAAATGAATTGTGTGGCGAACCAGAACAAGGATCAGTGTAGACATCTTTACGTTTGTGTATTTGCTAGTTTCTGTGAGCCTAAAGATTTGAAATTACAAGAAGAGTGAATGCAGCATTCCCGTGCCAGTGTTGGTTTCAACGCAAAGGGACTATTACACAGTGGAGAAAGCAGAGATTCACGCAACGCATTTACTCTCCTTTAGCAGGCTAAAAAAGAAAATGACTTATGGAGAAGATTCGATTCCCGATGGGCGGAAGACTCCTTGGCAAGGAGCAGTGTAGCTATCCCCTGTCCCTTTATTTCTGAACTCTGAACTGGACATTTGAAATTGCCATAGGATATTTCGCGCCATACGGGATTCAACGCCCCTGACTTTCTAAGGATTGCACCTTCAGTCAAGTTTCATCCTTTACTCGCCTAGTTTGCAGGATAGAAGAAAAATGGCAGGTTACAGCACCTTAGACTGGGGATGGGCTTCTTTTCTTCTCTTTCTTACTGCTTTAACATGGACCTGAATAGTTGACATTTCATGGAACGTCCATACAGCCCTAAGTCCCAGAAGGATTTTAGTGCAAGGGACTTGTACAGAACGGAGGAAAAACGCACGATCACACCTCACATTCATGCTCCTTTTAGCCAGCTAGAAGAAAAATGACTCATTCGGAGAAAGAGCCCTCCCGTGGCGCTGTACGTTGTGTGACGAGGCTCAGTGGAGACGTCTTCTGTTGCTATACTGGTGCTATACATGGACGTGAACATTTGCTATTTCAAGATCACTTCTTATGGCATTTCGGGCCATAAGAGTTTTAAGGCAAGTGGCTTTGACAGGATTCAAGGAATCCTTCAAGCAACTTTCTTTTTTTTTTCTCTCGCCCATTTAGCAGGTTACAACGAAAATAGTCCATGCAAGAAAAGCAGACTCTTGGTTGGCTTCATACTTCAGTGCAATGGTCGGAGTAAGCATCTTCTGCTTCTGCATGAACTATTTTTCATGGAACTGAACTGGTGAAAGGACAGGAAGAGCTTTCATCGCATTTCGAGCCAGCGTGGTTTCATCGTTAAGGGACTTTGGGCCAACTGGAGGAAGCACCCAATCGCACATCGCATTCGCTCTTTTTAGCTGGCTAGGAGGAAGGTAACCTATACAAAGAACTTAGATGGTCTATGCCGTACACATAGATAATTTCCATTTTTTACTACTGGATTACCGGGAACCGAACTTTTGAACGACGGCTTCAGATGGCTCTTCGCGCCATAAGGATTTGAAGGCAAGTGGTTTTGTTGGGATTCTCAGAGAAACACACATTCAATAAACTTTCTTAACTTATTCTGTCTATTTTATTGTGTGCGGGATAGAAGAAAACTGATAGTTGCGGAAAACCAGACTTCTGGGAGGATGTATACCTAAGTGCAAGCATTAGAGTAGGCACCTTCAGCTTCAGGATTGACTGTTTCCCAAGGAACCTGAAGAGTTGGAATGTCATGAAGTACCCAGGTAGTACTTCGTCGCAGAGGGGTTTCATAGCCAGTGACTTTGAGAGACTGGAGAAATCGCTCAGTCCCTCGTCACTTTCGCTCGTAGTAGAAGTAGGCTCGAAGAAAACAGAATCCTAGAGAGAGCTAGACTCTTGACGGGCGGAATGAACACTGCCCAGCAAAGATGAGGGCTGTTACCTTGTAGTACAATACCCTTGACCAAACAAGAGGCGTTCATCTAGCATTTCGCCCCATGCGGATTTTAAGGCAAGGATTGCAAGAAGCACGCATTCCATCCATTTTTTATTTAACTTGCTTACTTTAGAGTTTAGTACCCAAAGGAGGTATTCAGGGATCTAGGACTCAGATGGGATACGGACTCCAAGGCCGGGATGGGTGTGGGCAACTTCAGTGTCTGTGTCTGCTATTTTACATGCGTCTAAACACTTGATATCAACGAAGTGAGTTTCTTCAACATTCGCCTGCCGGTGTGGTTTCAAGGCAGGTAACAGTGGAGAAAATGTAGATTCCCTCAATACATTCCCTCTTCCTTTAAGGAGGCTAGAAGATAGATGACTTACGCAGAAGCCTTGACTCTTGAACGCTTCAAGGTTACGAGTGCAAATTGCTTCTGTAAGCTTGGTTCTATACCACGTAGACCTAAAGATTTGATTTGAACTTACGAGACGAGTTCATATAGCCTACGGGTTTCAATGCAAGTGACTTGGTTAGGCTTGAGAGCAACACATTCAATCAATTTCCTTATTTAACGTGCTTATTTTACAGTTTAGAACAAAAATGATATAAGCAGAGAACTAGACTCCCGATTGGCTGCAAGAGCTCAGTGTACTGATCGGTGCAAGCATGTTCAGTTTCTGTATTTTCTGTTTTAACACGCACCCGAACACTTGAAATTTCACCGAGAGGTCACGGACCATTTCCCTGCCAGTGAGGTTTCAACGTCATTGAGCTGTACCGAATGGAGAAAACGCAGAGCTGCTCAACACTTCAACTCACACTTAGCAGGCTAGAAGAAAAATGACTCATCCAGAAGACTTAGACGCCCAATGGCCCGAACACGCCGGGACGGGGCTCAGTGTGGAGAATTCTCCCGTCACTTTGTTCTGACCATGGAACGGAAAATTTGAAATTTCAAGGTATTTCGCGCCACACGGGTTCCAACCCTACTGACTTCATAAGGTTTGAAACCTTCAATCCGATACTTTATTTTACTGGCTCACTTAGCAAGATCGAGGAAAAATCATTCCAACCGAAAACTAAAACGAAAACCGAAAACTCCCGGCTGGGCTGCATACTGAAATGCAGGGATCGGTGTAAGCATCGTCTTTTTTCCGATTTCACTATTTTCCTTGGAAACGAACAGTTTGAATTTTCACAAAAGCTCTCACTTAGTAGTTTGTCCTAGAGGGGTGCCAACGCAAGTGAGAAACAGACTGGAGAAAACGCCTGTTCGAGCAACACGTGTATTCTAAATTGAACATTCTAGAAGGAAAATGACTCCTGCGGAAAATTGGACTCTCTTGGACTGTAACTCCGTAGGGCAAGACTCGGCGCAGCTCCCTTCTGTGACTACCTCTCCCGTTTAACGTGGAACTGAACTTTTGTTATTTCAAGGAAAGTTCATATGGCAGTTCGTGCCACCCTGGTTTCAGCGCCAGATAGCTTTAATCCAGTTGACAGGGAGAGAGAGAGAGAGAGAGAGAGACGCCCACACATTCAATCGATCAGTTTTCCTATGTAACTGCCTTACGATGCAGGCTAGAGGAAAAAAGCCTACTTCGAAAACCTAGGCTCCAGATCGGTGAATTGGTGACGAGATCTTCTGTTTCTCTATTACTGCTTTACATGAAACTTCATGGCGCTTCATGAAGCTTCATGACGCGCCCAGCTAGTATTTCGTCCGAAGCGGGTTTCAGCGCAAGTGCCGTTTATTGAATTAGAAAGCGCAGATTCACTCATCACATTCGCTTTTACATCACATTCGCAGGCTAGAAGAAAACTGATTCATACAGAGCACCTGGACCTCTGTTGGGCTGCACAGCGCAAGGCATGGATCAGAGTGGATAGTTTTGTTAGGTTTCATGGACCTGAATCACTGAAATTTCAAGATGAGTTCTTATAACATTACTTGTTTCAATGTAGGTGGCTCTGACAGGATTGAAAGACCCACAGAATCAGTCAACACTATTAACCTGACTTGCTACTAATCAAGTTTCATGCAGAAAACTGGATTCCTGAATGGGAGGCATAGTGAGCAGCCAGGAACGGGGCAATACATACATCTTCTGGTTTGTAGTACTACTTCACATGGAACTGAACAGTTGACATTTCATGAAGCTCCCATATGGTAACGTGGTGCCAGAGACGTTCCAACGCCGATGACTTTTGCAGAATGGAGGAAACGGACAATGACGCAACTCATTATTCACTTTAACTTAGCAGGCTGGAAGAGAAATAATCAATGCGGAGAAGAACGGGTTGCATAGGACAGTGCACGGAAGAGTTCGTTCGAGGCATCTTCTGTTTCTGCACGTCCTCTTTTCCGTAGTAGTAAATATTGGAATTACAAAAAACGTTTCTCCAATATTTCTTATATGTGGGGTTTTAAAGCAAGTGACTCTGGCAGTAGGAAGAAAACGCACATTCATTTGGTACATTCACTCTTAATTAAAAGGGTAAAAGAAAAACGATTCAGGCCGAAGACTCAGACTCTTCATAGACTGTGGACTGCCGCGCAAGGATCGGTTACCTGAGGGTAAAAATACCCTCTTTGCCTTATTTCTGCATATTTGAAATTTCAAGTTGTTTCTATGGCATTTCATGCCACACGGGTTTCTACGCTAATGAATTTCATATGACTTACAGAAGGTTACATTCATTCAACTTGGTCATTTAACTTGCCTATTTAAGCAGGACGAAAGCACCGCGGTACCCGCAGAACATTAGACTGCGGATGAACTGCGTGCTGCATTGCAAGGATAGGTGTGAACATCTTCTAGTTCTCTATGACGCTTTCCAGTGGAACTGATCACTTCAGATTTCATGCAGTTTCCAATTAATATTTCGTGCCAAGAGGGATTCTACGCCAGTGACTTTTACTGAATGAAGAAAATGCACAATCACTCTTCACGTTCACTCTACTAAACAGGTTAGAAGACAAAGGACTTACGCAAAAGATCAGTGTAGCTGCCTTCTGATACTGAACGATTGTTGCATATTGAACATATCTGGAGTGTCATGCTCCGTTCTTAGGGCTTTTCTTGCCGCAAATGCCCTTTAATCCCACTAGCTTTGAGAGAATAGAGGAAAAAGGGCACGTGCAGAAAACTAGACTTCTGATGGGTTGCATACGGCAGAGTAAAAACTTGTGTTGCCGTCTACTGTTCCTGAATTACTGTTGTACATGAAACTGAAGGGATGAAATTTCTTGAAACTCCCCTAGGAGTACTTTATGCCGGTGGAGTTTCGCCTTGAGTAACTTATATTGAATGAGGAAAACGCACACTCGTTCTTGCTCACTAGGCTGGAAGAAAAGAGATACACGCGGAAAACGAGGCTCCTGCTGTGTTCTACACTTGCAGGCCAAAGATCATAGGTTTCTCTTCGTGTATCGCTATAATACATAGACCTGAACATTCAGCGCTTTGAATGGTGCTTCAGGCCCACAGTGAGCGCTTCCTAAATGCCGTCATTATTGGAACTCTCAATATGGCTTTTCGTGCCACAAGGGATTCAAAGTGAGTGGCTTTCAATCAACTTCCCTCATTTACCTGGCTTTCTAGGCAGGCTAGAAAGAGAGAGTGTATGCCGAAAACTCGACTCCCGAGGGAGTGCATCCTGCGGTGCCAGGATCGGTGTAAGCCCTCTTCAGTTTTATCAATTTTACTCTTTCACTTAGAACGGAAGAGTTGAAACTTCACCAAGTCTCATCTAAAACTTCGTCCCAGTGGGGTTTCAATGCAAGTGACTTTTACCGAATGGTGAGAAGGCACATTCAATAATCACTTTCACACTTAGCTAACCTAGAAGAAAAATGACCCACGCAAGAGGATTGGCGTCCTGATGGACCCTACGCTACCTGGCAAGGAGCAACGATTTCTGCATTACGTGGAAATAAGCACATACAAACTTACAAAAAGAGTTCGTATACCACTTGGAGCCATGCAGAGTACAACGCAAGTGGCTTTGATAAGTTTGCGAGAAACGCACATTCAACAAAACTTTTTTGAGCTAACTTGCCTAGTTAGCAGGATAGATGGAAAATGGTAAATGCAGAACACTGCACTCCCGATGAGCTACATTCGATAGTGCAAGGATCGGTGTACGCATCTTCTGTTTTGGCAAAGCAATTTTACTTGGAACTGAGCGGCTGGAATTTCGTGGAGTTCCCGTTGAGCTTTTTGTGCCAGAGTGTCTGTCAAAGAACGGACTGTCAAAGAACATTCACTCTTGGCAAGCTAGAAGGAAAATGGCTCATGCAGAAGCCTAGGCTCTTGACGGGCCGACCCTGCAGGGCAAAGTTCAAGGTAGATACCTTCTGAGCCTGTATTGCTGTTGTGCCTCGAACTGAACATTTGAAAATTTCTCAGTGGGTCATAAGGCTTTTCCTGCCACATGAGTTTCAACGCAAGGGGTTTTGATAGGATCGAGAAGAACGCACATTCGATCAACTTTCTGATATAACTTGCCTACGTAGCCGGATAGAAGAAAAATGATCTATGCAGAACGTTAGCCTTGTTAATCTGCTGCACCCTGCCATGCAAGGATCTGTGTGGATATCTTCATTTCCCAGCGAACGGGAAAAATGGAAATTTCAGGAATTTCAGGAAGCCCCTAATGCCAGAGGGGTTTCAACGTAAATGATTTGAGGAGAATGAAGGAAACGCACATTCAACTCTTCTAAGAAAAATGACTCAGGCCGAAGACTAGACCTTTGGCGGAGTGGTACACTGGAAAGGTGAGCACCTTCTCTGACTGTATTACTGTTACTGTGTTTCTGTTCCTGTAACAGTTCTGTTACTGTTTTATATGGACGTGAACCTTTCAATTGTCAAGGAGCCAATTCCGTGGACGGTTAGTGTTAGGGCAAGGGTTAGGGCCATTTTCAGGCTAAGCTACGTTTAAAGATGGAGTTAAGCTTTAGCACTAGCGTTAGAGCCAAAGTCCAGAGCTAGGCTTAGCGGCATGGTCAAGGCGAGACTTGCGTTCTAAGGGTTAAGATACGATAAGTCATACCTTTGCAGTTAGAGTTAAGTTCATGGTCAAGCATATTGTGGCAACACATGTGTTGGGGCAGTTTTGGGTTACGGTTCATAGTTTTAAGGTTAGCTGTAGGATTAAGGGTTGAGGTTTAGGGCTATGTTGAAGGGACTGGATTTAGGTAAAAGATTAGCGTTAGGGTTAGGTCCTGGTGCTTAAACCGAAGATTAGGGAGAGGAAGACTTGCTCTGAAGGGCCTAGAAACAATGTAACGGTAAATAGAGACAACCCCTGCCCTATGTGCCAAGCACTGTACTAAGCCTGGGGGCGGGGGGAGACACGAGCTAACCAAGTTGGACACAGTTCGTGTCTTACGCCTCATTTTACAGAGGAGAGCCTTGAGGCACAGAAAAGTGAAGCGACTACAGCAGACTACAGCAGGAAAGAGCTGGGATTAGGACGAAGAAAAGGTTCTTTCCACTGGGCATGCCGCTTCCCAAACTACTACTGAAAGAAGGTGACACCGTATATGTTCATTGACAGCTGCTTCAATGATACAAGTTTTCCCTTTGGACGGTCGCTTAAGTAGCCCTCCTCTGACCACCAGCTGACGAGAGCTCAGAGGTCCCGTGAGACACCCTGACGACACGAGAAGCCTCCTTGGCCTGCCAGTCCTTGACCCGGTCATGTGGGTGATGACAGTGTGGGATGACCAAGTTCCCCTATCCAAACTCCAGGCTCAACCAGAGACCTCAACCGCAACAGTGGGGGCCCGAGAGCAAGGCAATGATGACCTGAGCCTGACTGGAAATGTCACCCCTCACCACAAACCCGTGGGGATGTCAACATCCAATGGAAACTGCATCCTCTCCGGTTGCAGCGGCTTTCGTGGGAGGCAGTGTGGCAAGAAACAGGGCTCAGGGACTCAGAAGACTACACTGTGTCACTCAGTTTATCAATTTGTCACTCAAGGTATCACTCAATCACTCACACAATCGATTTTATTTATTCAGCGCTTGCTATGTGAGGAGCACGGCTCTAACCGTTTGAGAGGATCCAATAACAACAGAGTCGGTAAACACATTCCCTGCCCACAACCGAGCCCACAGTTTGGTGGTTGGTTCTGTCATCAAGGCATTCCGGTAGGCGGACCCACAGAGTTTTCTCGGTAAAGATATGGGAGCGGTTTACCACTGCCTTCTACCGCGCAGTAAAAATTGAAGTCTCTGTGGTTGTCTTCGTTCAACGAATTGATCATTCGATCATCAGCCGCTGACACTTTCCCATGCCGCGGCTTCCCAGCACAGTTGAATCGACTTTGTCTGATGCTTCGGCTTTGTCTGATGCTCTTTCCTTTATGGGTAACGGTAGCTGGCATAGCTCCAAGCTTCATCAGCTAGAGGGGGAGACAGACACGATTGCAAATAATCCAAGTGCAACCAGGTGCCTGCTGTGTGACCTTCGGCGAGTCACTTAAACTCTCTGTGCTTCAGTTTTCAAATCTATGAAATAATAATGATGATCATAACCATAATAACTGTGGCATTCATTAAGTGCTGACTGTGGGCCAGGCACTGGCCCCAGCCAAGCCCTGGGGAAGGTTGGACACAGCCCCTGTCCTACACGGGGATTACCGTATTAAAAAAAGGGGGGGGGGAGATAAAAAAATACCCCTTTTGTAAGGTGAGGCTCAGAGAAGTGAACTGACTTGCCCACGGTCATCCAGCTAACAGGTGGCAGATCCAGGAATAGAACCCATGATTCGCTGACTCATGCTTTGATGACTCAAGTTCATCATCGGGTCCCAAATACGGGGGCTCACTTCCCACTTGCCACTCCGCGTGGGTCCATATGTCTGGATAGATATGAACCGGAGAGTCAAGTGGGAGAGTGTCTAGTCACTGGGGTCCCTCTGGGTCCCACGGCCAAACCGGACCAAACTCTGGGCCAGCATCTCTGCCTCTAGCAGGGTGAGAGACCCTTCTAACCACCTCCAGCGGTATAGACAGGTCTAGCAGGGATCGAACATCCACGAGTGGGATGGCCACGATGGCGCTGGCGGTTTCCAGGACCTTCTCGCCTAAAGTGGCCCTCCCGGTTACAGAGATTAACAGTGTACTGGCTCTCGAACAACCAAGCCTTTGGCTTGTTGATCGGCATTCATCCTTTCACCGTGGCGGGAGATCTCTCGTGATTCGGGAAGAGGCTTAGCTGGCCACCCAAAGCAGTGTTTGGCAAAATAATCTTTAAAGCGGCCTTGTTGTCCACAAACCGCCGCCAGGGCGCGCAAATCCCGATCATTGTCTAAATTCAACGGGACCAATGACTCCGCCCCTTCTAATCATCGATTAAAGAACTCGTCGGTGCTTTCTCCTTCCTTCTGGACTATTTCACCGAAGGAGTCCCAGTCCAGGGGCTTGCATCCCACCTCCCGTAAGGAAAGTTAACAGGGTTTGTCGAGCCTGATTAAGCCTTGTCCATCCCAGGTCCGTATTTAGGTCCCACCCGTGATCGTTAGGGAGACAGGAAATAGTAGCCTCCCCCCGCCCCCATTTTCTAATTTAACAGTTTGGGCTCTAATTCGAGAGCGTTCATCGGGGGAAAAGAAGAATTTCATTAGGTCCTCCACATGCGCCCAGGTGGGTTGATGAGTACTAAATATAACCATCATTCGGCACTCTACTCCCCTCAAAAGGTCAGGCCGGGAAAAAAGGTCGGGCCGGGACAAAAGGTCGGGCCGCGAGACAAGGTTTGGCTGGCAGGAAAGTTTTCGCTAGGAGAAACGGTTTTCGCTAGGAGAAACGGTTTGGCTAGGGGAAAGAATTGGGCCAGCGAAAAAAGTCAGACCAGGAGAAAAGGTTGGGCGAGAGGAAAAAGTCAGGGCAGTTGGAAAGGTGAGGTCCGGAGCAAAGTGGAGACAGGGGTAAAGGTCAGACTGGGGAAAAAGGTCGGGTCAGGCGAAAAGGTCAGGACGGGAAAAACGGTCAGGCTGGGCGAAAAGGTCCGGCCGGGAGAAAAGTTTTCACTAGGGGAAAGAATTGGGCCAAAGAAAAAAGTCAGACCAGGAGAAAATGTTGCGCCGCGCCCCCTGGGCCAGGCTGGAGGAGCTCCCGGCTCATCCGATGGTCCCCCGTGGGACTCCCTGTCGTTGCCCTCCCCCTTGAACCG
Source organism: Ornithorhynchus anatinus (assembly GCF_004115215.2). NCBI lineage: Eukaryota > Metazoa > Chordata > Mammalia > Monotremata > Ornithorhynchidae > Ornithorhynchus > Ornithorhynchus anatinus. Next base: position 33,540 of record NW_024396867.1, read on the forward strand.
AGGCGGTCCCTGAGGCCCAGAGGAGTGGAGCGCCTTGCCCCCCAGGCCCTGAGTGGAGAAGGGGCCGGAGCCGCAGTGCCTTGCCCGTGCACCCCACATCATTTCCTCTCTGTTGACGCCCCCCCCCCCCCCGCACCGCCCCCAGCCTCAGCTTTGCCCCAAGTCCAGAGCGTTCCATTCCGGTTCGGACCCCCCACCCCTGGCCCACGCTTAGGCCTTGCGGGCCTGGCCCCGCACCCTCTTTCCAAAAACACGGGTTGCTACGTGCTGCTGCTCGGCTTTGAGCATCCTCTCGCTTCCTCTCCTGGGGGCAGTCTCCCCCGGCAGCTCTTCCGCCTTCCTGAGTGGACTGCGCTGCTAGCCCCAGAGCCAAGGGGGGGGGTGGGTGTGTGTGTATGTGTGTGTGTGTGTGTGTGTGTGTGTGTGTGTGTCTGGGGGCATCCTGGGAGGAAGCAGCGAGATGAGGCCGAGGCTGCACCCGGGTGACCAGGGGCCAGGGCTCTGGGCAGGATGCGAGTCGTCTCCGATTGGCCGGGGACGGAGAAGCCCCCGCCCCGCGTCCCCCTTGCGAGGGAGGCCCTGGCCCCCGAGGAGAGCCTCCCGGTCCGCCGCGGATCGGACTCGCGGGCTCTGGCCCAAGGGACTGGGACACTGGGACTCTTTGCGGGCTGAATGCGGGCGGGCGTGGGGGGTGGGCCGCCGCCGCCGAGGTGCAGGGGTGAGCCGGAAGGGGAAATCGTGGGAGTAGTGGAGCTGGGTAGCTCATTCTGGCCTCTCTCTTTCCCTCCCAGGTCAGAAACCCAGTGGGGCGTGCCGGCCCTTCCCCGGCCATCTTGGGCGAACTGGAGTCTGCTGGCCGCCCCTCGGCAGGTCCATCCCGTGCTTGACAGAGCCCAGGCAAGCGAGGAGCAGCTGCCTGTGAGTCCTGGGGGCTGGGGGGGGGGCGATTAGGGAGGAAAAGGGGGGGAGAAACCTCGGTGTCGCCCGGGAAGGCTCGTGGACTGAGCTGCTGCCCCGCTAGGCCCTGGAGGAAAAGGCTTCCTCCTGTCTTCCCCCAAATCCGCAGGAGGAGGAGGAGGATTCGGCTCCGCAGGAGCCTTCCCGAGAGGACAGCCGGGTCACCTTCTTTATCCCCTCATTGTCCCTCACCTTTTGTGCTGCTCTGCCCCTTTTCCGTGTTGTGACCTTTTCCCCAGCCAAACCATTTGTCCTGGCCTCACCTTTTCGCCTAGCCAAACCTTTTCTCCTGGCCTGACCATTTTTCCTTGACAAACCTTTCCCCCTTGTGTGACCTTTTCCTCTTGCCAAAGCTTGTCTCCCGGCCTAACTTCTTCTCCCGGCCTAACCTTTTCCCCTGTCTCAACCTTGTCCCGGCCTTCACCTTTGCAACTCAGCTCACTTTTTCCCCTCGCCAAACCATTTCCTCTGGTCTGTCCTTTTTCTCTGCCCTATCCTTTTCTCCCGGCCCAACCTTTTCGGCTGGCCTATCTACTTCTCCCGGCTTCATCTGTCCCCCTGTCTGCACTTTGTCCCGGACCTCACCTTTCCAAATCGCCTGACATTTTCCTCTCGCCACACGTTTTCTCCTGGTCTGACTTTTTTCTCTGGCCCAATTCTTTCCCCTAGTGCCAACTTTTCTCCTAGCCAACCCTTTCCTCCTGGCCTGACCTTTCCTCCCGGCCTCTCCTTTTCTCCCGGCCTGACCTTTTCTGCCGGCCTGACCTTTTCTTCTGGACAAACCTTTTCCCTTGGTCTGACCTTTTCCTCTCGCCACACCTTGTTTCCCGGCCAAACCTTTTCTTCTGATCTGACCTTTTCTCCCGGCCTAACCTTTCCCCCGTCTCAACTTTGCCTCTGACCTCACTGTTCCAACTCACCTGACTTTTTCCTCTCGCCCTTCGTTTTCTCCTGGCCTCACCTTTTTCCCTGGCCCAATTCTGTCCCCTTGCGAAAACTTTTCTCCTAGCCAAATCTTTTCTCCTAGCCCGACCTTTTCCTCTCGCCAAACCTTCTTTCCCGGCCAGCCTTTTCTCCCGGCCTGACCTATTCTCCCGGCCTCACCTTTCCCCCTGTCTCCACTTTGCCCCTGACCTCCCCTTTCCAACTCATCTGACTTTTTCCTCTCACCAAACCTTTTCTCTCCGCCCAACCTCTTCTCCCGCCCCAACCTTTGCTCTTGGACCAACTTTTTCCTCTCGCCAAACCTTTTCTCCTGGTCCGACTTTTTGATCTGGCCCAATTCTTTCCCCTCGCCAAACCTTTTCCCCTAGCGACAAGTTTTCTCGTAGCCCAACATTTTTTCCCTACCTGACGTTTTGACCCGGCCCGACGTTTTGTCCCGACCCGGCCTCTTCTCCCGACCCGGCCTCTTCTCCCGGCCCGGCCTCTTCTCCCGGCCCGGCCTCTTCTCCCGGCCCGGCCTTTTCTCCCGGCCCGAATTTTCCCCCTGTGTCAGCTTTGCCCCTGCCCTCAGTTTTCCAACTCACCTCACCTTTTCGCCTAGCCCAAGCTTTTCTCCGGGCCTGACTTTTTTTTCCTGGAAAAACCTTTTCCCCTTGTGTGACCTTTTCCTCTTGCCAAAGCTTGTGTCCCGGCCAAACCTTTTCTCCTGGTGTGACTTTTTCTCCCAGCCTCATCTTTCCCCCTGACTCGACTTTGCCCCGGACCACACCTTTCCAACTCACCCCACTTTTTCCCCTCGCCAAACCATTTCTTCTGGTCTGACCTTTTGCTGTGGCTTAACCTTTTCTCCCGGCCAAAGCATTTCTCCCGGCTTCACCTTTTCTCCTGGCCTCATTTTTCCCCCTGTCTCCACTTTTGCCCCGGACCTCACCTTTCCAACTCCCTTGACTTTTACCTCTCGCCCGACCACTTCTCCCGGCCTAATGGCTTCTCCCGGCAGAACGTTTTTCTCTTGGACCAACCTTTTCCTCTCGCCCAACCTTTTCTCCTGGTCTGACTTTTTTGTCTGGCCCAGTTCTTTCCCCTAGGCAAACCTTTTCCCCTAGCGAAAACCTTTCTCCCAGCCCAGCCTTTTCTCCTGGCCTGACCTTTTCTCCTGGCCCGACCGCTTTTTCCCCGCCTAACCTCTTCTCCCGGCCTAACCGTTGACTTATCTCCACTTTGCCCCTGTCCTCCCTTTTCCAACTCACCTCACCTTTTCGCCTAGCCAAACCTTTTCTCCTCGTCTGACCTTTTCCTCTCCCCAAACCTTGTTTCCCGGCCTAAGCTCTTCCTCTCACCAAACCTTTTCTCCCGTCCTCACCTTTCCCCCGTCTCCACTTGGCCCCGGACCTCACCTTTCCACCTCACCTGACTTTTTCCTTTCGCCCCACATTTTCTCCTGGTCTGACTTTTTTCTCTGGCCCAATTCTTTTCCCCTAGTGAAAACCTTTCTCCCGGCCGGACCTTTTCGCCCGGCCGGACCTTTTCGCCCGGCCTGACCTTTTCACCCGGCCTGACCGTTTCTCCCGTCCTGACCTTTTCGCCTGGCCCGACCTTTTTCCCCAGTCTGACCTTTTCCCCTGTCTCCACTTTGCCCCGGACCTCACCTTTCAACTGCCCTGACATTTTCCTCTCGCCCGACCTTTTCTCCTGGTCTGACTTTTTTCGCTGGCCAAATTCTTTCCCCTAGCCAAACCGTTTCCCCTAGCGAAAACTTTCCTGCCAGCCAAACCCTGTCTCCCAGCCCGGCCCTTTCTCCCTTCTCCGGGCCCGGCCCTTTCTCCCGGCCCGGCCCTTTCTCCCGGCCTGGCCCTTTCTCCCCGCCCGGCCCTTTCTCCCCGCCCGGCCCTTTCTCCCAGCCCGACCTTTTCTCCCGGCCCGACCTTTTCTCCAGGCCCGACCTTTTCCCCAGGACCGACCTTTTCCCCTGGCCCGACCTTTTCTCCCGGCCCGACCTTTTCTTCCGGCCTGACCTTTTCTCCCGGCCCGACCTTTCCCCCTGTCTCAGCTTTGCCCCTGCCCTCAGTTTTCCACCTCACCTCACCTTTTGGCCTAGCCCCACCGTTTCTCCTGGCCTGACCTTTTTGTCCTGGAAAAACCTTTTCCCCTTGTGTGACCTTTTCCTCTTGCCAAACCTTGTGTCCTGGCCAAACCTTTTCTCCTGGTGTGACTTTTTCTCCCAGCCTCATCTTTCCCCCTGACTCCACTTTGCCCCGGACCACACCTTTCCAACTCACCTCACTTTTTCCACTCGTCCAACCATTTCTTCTGGTCTGACCTTTTGCTCTGGCCTAACCTTTTCTCCCGGCCAAGGCATATCTCCCGGTTTTACCTTTTCTCCCGGCCCGACCTTTTCTCCCAGACTAATATTCTTGTTCCGGCCTAACCTATCCTCCCGGCCTAACGTCTTCTCCCAGCCTAACGTCTTCTCCCGGCCTAACCTCTTCTCCGGGGCTAACTTCTTTTCCCGGCCTAACTTCTTTTCCCAGCCTAACTTCTTCTCCCAGTCTAACTTCTTCTCCCAGCCTAACTTCTTCTCCTGGCCTAACCTTTCCCCCGTCTCACCTTTGCCCCTGACCTCACCTTTCCAACTCACCACACCTTTTCCCCTGGCCAAACCCTTTCCCCTCATCTGATCTTTTCCCCCTCGCTAAACCTTTTGTCCTGGCCTAACCCTTTCTCCCGGCCTGACCTTTTCTCCCGGCCTGACCTTTCCTCCTGGACAAACCATTTTTACTGGTCTCACCTTTTCTCCCGGGCTAACGTTTCCCCCAGTCTCAACTTTGCCCCTGACCTCACCTTTCCAACTCACCTGACTTTTTCCTCTTGCCAAACCTTTTCTCTTGGCCTAACATTTTTCCCTGGCCCAATTCTTTCCCGTAGCCAAACCATTTCTCCTGGCCTCACCTTTTCGCCTAGCCAAACCTTTTGCCCTGGTCTGTCCTTTTCCTCTAGCCAAACTTTCTCCCTGGCCTAAGCTTTTTTCCCTAGGCAAACCTTTTCTCCTGGCCCAACCTTTTCTCCCTGCCCAAGCTTTTCTCCCTGCCCAATCTTTTCTCCTGGTCTAACCTTTTCTCCTGGCCTAACCTTTTCTCCCGGCCTAACCGTTCCCCCTGTGTAACCTTTGCCCCTGACCTCACCTTTCCCACTCACCTCACCTTTTCCCCTAGCCAAACGTTTTCCCTGGCCTAACCTTTTCCTCTCACCAAACCTTTTCTCCCGGCCTAACTTCTTCTCCCAGCCAAACCTTTTCCTCTTGCCAAACCTTGTTTCCCTGCCAAACCCTTTCTCCTAGCCAGTCTTTTCTCCCGGCCTAATCTTTCCCCCGTCTCAACTTTGGCCCTGACCTCACCCTTCCAACTCACCTCACTTTTTCCCCTAGCCAAATCATTTCTCCTCGTCTGACCTTTTCCTCTCGCCAGACCTTTTCTCCTGGCCGAACCTTTTCTCCTGGCCTAACTTCTTCTCCCAGCCAAACCTTTTCCTCTCGCCCAACCTTGTTTCCCGGCCAAACCTGTTCTCCTAGGCAACCTTTTCTCCCGGACTAATCTTTCCCCCTGGACAAACCTTCTCTCCCGGCCTAATCTTTCCCCCGTCTCCACTTTGCCCCGGACCTCACATTTCCAACTCCCCTGACTTTTTCCTCTCGCCCAAACTTTTCTCCCGGCCTAACTTCTTCTCCCAGCCGAACCTTTTCTCTTGGACCAAACTTTTCCTCTCACCAAGCCTTTTCTCCTGGTCTGACATTTTGCTCTGGCCCAATTCTTTCCCCTAGGCAAAACTTTTCCCCTAGGGAAAACGTTTCTCCCAGCCAAACCTTTTCTCCTGGCCTGACCTTTTCTCCCGGCCCAACGTTTTTTTCCCGGTCTAACTTCTTCTCCCGGCCTAACCTTCCCCCTGTCTCAACTTTGCCCCTTACCTCACCTTTCCAACTCACCTCACTTTCTCCCCTCACCAAACCATTTCTTCTGGTCTGACCTTTTTCTCCCTGCCTAACCTTTTCTCCCGGCCTGAACTTTTCTTCTGGACAAACCTTTTCTCCTGGTCTGACCTGTTGACCTGGTCTAACCATTTCCACGGGTCTACCCTTTCCGCTCCCCACACCTTTTCTCTAGGCCCCCCTTTTGCCTTGACCTCACCATTTTCAGGGCCTCTCCTCTCGCCTTGGCCTCTCCTTTGCCCCCGGCCTTCCCTTTTCCCCGGACTCCCCTTTGCCCCCCGCGTCCACCTTTCCTCTCGGCCACCTTTTTCTCCTCCTGTCCTCTTCTGCCGTAGCCTCCTGTTTTCCCCTGGCCCACCCGGCCCCAGCTTCAGGTTTGACTCCAAGCCTTGAGAGTTCTATTCCCCGTCGGCACCCCCACCCCCGGCCCCCGCTTTGGCCTTGCGGGCCTGGCCCCGCACCCTTTTTCCAAAAACAGGGGTTGCTGCATGCTGCTGCTCAGCTTTGAGCAGCTTTTCGCTTCTTCTTGTGTGGGCAGCCTCCCTGTCTGCTTTTCAGCCTTCTGGAGTGGACTGCGCTGCTACCCCCAAAGCGAAATTGGGTGTGTGTGTGTCTCGGGGCATCCTGGGGGGAAGCAGGGAGATGAGGCTGAGGCTGCCCGGCCTCTGTGCAGGATTCGAGTCAACTCCGATTGGTCGGGGACGGAGAAGGCGGATCATCCCTCCCCTCCCCTGACCTCATGCCCCGGTGGGGGTGGGAGGAGGCCGAGCGACCCTGAACGGAACGAGGGTGCCGGGGGGCCTGGGGGTCGAGGGCCTACGACGAGACTTCTCCGCTCGCCCCCCCACCCCCCACAGTCTGTAGTCTGCGGTGGGACCTTGGGCAAGTCATTCCACTTCCTGGGGCCTCCGTGATCCCATCGGTCCGATGGGGAGCAAGACGGTGAGTCCCTCAGGGGCGCGCCGGAAGCCACTGGGTCTCGCCCAGCCCTTTGAACCGTGTGGGCCACCTCGGCAGGATGCCCGAAAGACCCCAACCGTCCTTGGTGGTGGTGGTGGTGTTGTGAGGATGCTGCTCCTGAGGGCGCTGAAGGGGTTCAGCCTCCCTGGCCCATGGCTCCTTGGCCACTCCAATGGCCTCTTGCTGTCGTGGTGGCAGCGCTCCGAGACCCACGGCTCTTGTCGTCCGGCATTTAGGGTCTTTAGGGAGGGCTAGGTCGGGGCCAGGGAGTGGACCGTGCCCCCGCCGGAGCCGCCACCTGGCCTGCCCCTTGGACTCCCCCGCTCAGTCTCCCTGGCTCCCTGGGGTGCTGCTCGCGTTTGGGGAGGTCTCCCTGCCTCCTCCTCCTTGGCCAAGGGCTTGTCTTCTTCTCCAGGCGCCCCCCCCCAGCCTCCTCCCCTTTCACTCGGGGAGGTCCCCCTTCCGTTGGAGGCGGCTGACCCCCGAGGAGCCCATCCCACTCAGCGACGGAGCGGAGGCTCCGGGTCGGTCCCTAGCGGCTGGGATGGCTCTCCTTGCGGGCTGAGGCGGGGCGGGGCTGGGGGACGATGAGACGAGGTGCCTGGGAGAGCTGGAAGGCAGGGGGCCGGGGGTGGGGGGGCGGGGAAACCCATCGAGTGGGGATAGGGAGTTCACTCTTGCCTGTTTCTCTTCTTCCCAGGGAAGAAACCCCCCCAGGTGGGGGTGCTGGTGGCTGCCTGCACCATCTCGCTCCATCCAGGTGGAGGATCCTGCCCGCCCCCTTTCTTCTCGGAGAAGAGTCGAGGGAGTTGGAGCGCCACGCGAGTCCTGCGGGCGCGGGGAGGCGGAGCAGGCCCCAGTCGCTCGCCCTTGGATGAGAAAGGGCAGGATCCTGTGCCGAGCTGCTGGAGGAAGAGCCATCCTCCTCCCTTCACAAAGACCATGATTCCGATTCTGATGAAGTTTCTTGTTATTCTCATGCAAGAGAGGCAAGAGAGAGTGGTCCCTCTATTTTTCCCCAACTTTTTCCCTTGGCCTAATCTTTTTGCCTGGCCTAACCTTTGGCCCTGGTCTAACCTTTTGTCCTGGGCCAAACCTTTTCCCCTGATCTATTTCGCCTGGCCTAACCTTTTCGAGCTGGCCTAACCTTTTCCCCTGGTCTAACCTTTGGCCCTGCTCTAACCTTTTCCCCAGTCTGACCTGTTCGCCGGGCCTAACCTTTTCGCCTGGTCTAATGTTTTCTCCCAGTCTGACCTTTTCGCCTGGCCTAACCTTTTCGCCCAGCTTAACTCTTTCGCCTGGCCTAACCTTTTGCCCTGGGCTAACCTTATCGCCCGGCCTAACCTTTTCACGTGGTCTAACCTTTTCGCCCAGTCTGACCTTTTTGCCTTGCCTAACCTTTTCCCCTAGTCTGACCTTTTCCCTCAGTCTGACCTTTTCGCCTGGCCTAACCTTTTCACCCGGCCTAACCTTTTTGCCCAGTCTAACTTTTTTGCCTCGCCTAACCTTTTGCCCTGGCCTAACCTGTTGGCTCGGTCCGAGCTTTTCGCCCGGCCCCATGTTTTCGCCCGGCCCCACCTTTTCGCCCGGCCCCACCTTTTCGCCCGGCTCCACCTTTTCGCCCGGCCCAAACTTTTCGCCCGGCCCAAACTTTTCGCCCGGCCTTTTGCCCTGGCCTAACCTTTGCGCCCAGCCTAACCTTTTCACCCGGCCTTTTGCCCTGGCCTAACCTTTTCGCCCGGTCTGACCTTTTCCCCCAGTCTGACCTTTTCACCCAATCTGACCTTTTCACCCGGCCTAACCTTTTCACCCGGCCTATCCTTTTCACCCGGCCTAACCTTTTCACCCAGCCTAACCTTTTTGCCCGGCCTAACCTTTTCACCTGGCCTAACCTTTTCCCTTGGTCTAACCTTTTGCCCTGGCCTAATCTTTTTGCCCGGCCTAACCTTTTCGCCTGGTCTAACCTTCTCTCCCAGTCTGACCATTTTCCCCTGGCCTAACCTTTTTCCGGGACTGACCTGTTCCCGTTCCCTAAACCTTTCCCCTAGGCCAACCTTTTCTCCAACTGTAACCTCCTCTAGGCTAACATTTTCCACTCTGCTAACCTTGTCCCCGGTTTGCCCTCTGATTCATTCCATACTATTTATGGAGCGCTTACTCTGTGCAGAGCACTGTTCTAAGCGCTGGGGTAGATCCAGGGTCATGAGATTGTTCCACGTGGGGCTCATCGTCCTCGTCCCCATTTTACAGAGGAGGTTACTGAGGCCCAGAGAGGTGAAGTGACTTGCCCACAGCCTCCTAGCCGAGAGGTGGCGGAGCCGGGGTGCCTCGCCCGTTGACCCAACATCCTTTCCTTCCCATTTGGGCCCCCCATGCTTAGCCCTGCAGGTTTGGCCCCACACCCTTATGTTCCATGATGGGAACACCCCCCTCCCCGTTCCTCCACCCCTATTTGGAGGGGATGGGGGCTTGGGTGGCGGCTGAAAGGTCATGGCAGGAGCGGCGGGAGGTGGTGAGCCGAGGGCCCTCTCGTCATCCTCATCCTCATCTTCCTCCTCCTGGTGGTCTCGGTTAAGCGCCGACTCTGGCCCGAGCACCATTCCCAGCGCTGGGGAAGCTCCACGGCGCACAGGGGCTCTCCCGGGAGGCTCCCAGTGTTTCCTCCCCATTTGAACCAGGAGGGCACGGAGGCGCCGAGCCATCAAGGGACTTGGCCCCCAGTCCCCCAGCCGCCAAGGGACCCAGCCGGGCTGCCAACCCCTGACTTGGGCCTCGCCAGCCCGCGCTTTGCCCGGCACCCCGCTGCTTGTCTCGCCCTCGCAGCCCCGAGGCGGGTTCTCCCGCCTGGGGCCAGGGCTCTGGGGAGGGAACTGGTTGGGTCGGGCTTGACGAGGGAGCGCACAAGACGATCCCGGACCCGCCAGTCTCAAGCTTCAGGAGGAGTGAATCCTGCCTGAGGGCCCCGTCCTGTTGTCGTCCCCCCCCGCGCCCCCAGGGCCGCCCCCCCCCCATTGCTTGCACATCCTTCCTCCCTCCAGAGCTGGCACTCCTCAGGGGCAGTCTCGGAGGGAGTTGGGCTGGGGCCGCGGAGGGGCGGGGGCGAGGGGCGGTCAGGGGCCAGTCTCGGTCGGAAGAGGGAAGCTGGCTCGGGGCTTGCTCCCTGGCTTGCTGGGAGGTCTTGGAGGTCAGGAGGTCGTTTTCCTCTGGCCCTGCCGGCAGGCCTGTTCTGGGCGGGGGGGGGCCGGCATAGGGGGGCGACGGATCATCCCTCCCCTCTCCTGACCTCATGTCCCGGTGGGGGGAGTGGGAGGAAGCCGAGGGACCCTGAACGGAACGAGGGTGCCTGGGGGCCTGGGAGTCGAGGGTCGACAACGGGGCTTCTGAGCTCGCCTCCCCGCCCCCCAAATTGTCTGCTGTCGTGCGGTGGGACCTTGGGCAAGGCATTCCACTTCCTGGGGTCTCCGTGACCCCATCGGTCCGATGGGGAGCAAGACGGTAAGTCCCTCAGGGGACTGCCGGAAGCCACTGGGTCTCGCCCAGCCCTTCGAATCGTGTGGGCCACCACGGCAGGGTGCCCGAAAGACCCCAACCGTCCTTGGTGGTGGTGGTGTTGTGAGGATGCTGCTCCTGAGGGCGCTGAAGGGGTTCAGCCTCCCTGGCCCATGGCTCCTCGGCCACTCCAATGGTCTCTTGCTGTCGCGGTGGTAGTGCTCCGAGACCCACGGCTCTTGTCGTCCGGCATTTAGGGTCTTTCGGGAGGGCTCGGTCGGGGCCGGGGAGTGGACCGTGCCCCCGCCGGAGCCGCCACCTTGCCTGCCGCTCGGACTCCCCCGCTCAGTCTCCCCGGCTCCCCTGGGCTGCTGCTCGCGTTTGGGGGGGGGGGTCTCCCTGCCTCCTCCTCCTTGGCCAAAGGCTTGTCTTCTTCTCCAGGCGCCCGCCCCAGCCTCCTCCCCTTTCACTCGGGGAGGTCCCCCTTCCGTTGGAGGCGGCTGACCCCCGAGGAGCCCATCCCTCTCAGCGACGGAGCGGAGGCTCCGGGTCGGTCCCTAGTGGCGGGGATGGCACTCTTTCCGGGCTGAGGCGGGGCAGGGCAGGGGGACGACGGGACGAGGTGCCTGGGGGAGCTGGAAGGCGGGTTGGGGGGGCCGGGGGGTGGGGAAACCCAGCGAGTGGGGATGGGGAGCTCACTCTTGCCTGTTTCTTTTCTTCCCAGGGAAGAACCCCCCCCAGGTGGGGGGCATGGGGGCTGCCTGCGCCATCTCGCTCCATCCAGGTGGAGGATCCTGCCCGCCCCCCTTCTTCTCGCAGAAGAGTCGAGGGACGTGGAGCGCCACGTCAGTCCTGCGGGCTGGGGGAGGCGGGGCAGGGCCCAGTCGCTCGCCCCTAGATGAGAAAGGGCAGGATCCCGTCCCGAGCTGTTGGAGGAAGAGCCATCCTCCTTCCTTCACAAAGACCATGATTCGGATTCTGATGAGGATTCTTGTCATTCGCATGCAAGAGAGGCAAGAGAAAAGGGTCCTTCTATTTTTCCCCTATTTTTCCCTAACCTTTTCCCTTGGCCTAAGCTTTTTGCCGGGCCTAACCTTTGGCCCTGGTCTAACCTTTTCCCCTGGTCTGACTATTTCGCCTGGCCTAACTAACCTTTGCGCCTGGCCTAACCTTTTCGAGCTGGCCTAAGCTTTTCCCCTGGTCTAACCTTTTCCCCCAGTGTGACTCTTTTGCCCGGCCTAACCTTTTGCCTGATCTAACCTTTTCGCCCAGTCTGACCTTTTCGCCTAGCCTAACCTTTTCTCCCGGTCTAACCTTTTCGCCTGGCCTAACCTTTTGCCATGGCCTAACCTTTTTGCCCAGTCTGACCTTTTTGCCTGGCCTAACCTGTTCCTCTAGCCGAACTTTCTCCTTGGCCTATCGTTTTTCCCTAGGCAAATCTTTTCTCTTAGCCAACCTTTTCTCCTGGCCTAACCTTTTCTCCTGGACAAATCTTTTCTCCCAGCTTAATCTTTCCCCCTGACTCCAATTTGCCCCTGACCTCACCTTTCCGACTCACCTGACTTTTTCCTCTCGCCAGACCTTATCTCCCGTCCTAACCTTTTCTCCTGGACAAACCTTTTCTCCTCGTCTGACCTTTTCCTCTCGCCAAAACCTTTCCTCTAGCCAAACCTTTTCTCCTGGCTTAACCTATTTTTCTGGCCAAACCTTTTTCCTTAGCCAAACCTTTCTCCTGGTCTGAACTTTTTCTCTGGCCCTAACCTTTTCTCCCGGCCTAACCTTTTCTCCTGGACAAACCTTTTCTCCTCGTCTGACCTTTTCCTCTCGCCAAACCTTTTCCTCTAGGCAAACCTTTTCTCCTGGTCTGACCTTTTCCCTGGCCTAACCTGTTCTACCGGCCTAACCTTTTCTCCCGGCCTAACCTTTTCTCCAGGCATAACTTCTTCTCCCGCACTAATCTGTCCCCGTGTCTCAACTTTGCCCCTGACCTCACCTTTCCAACTCACCTCACTTTTTCCCCTAGCCAACCCTTTCTCCCGGCCTAACCTTTTCTCCTGGCCTAACTTCTTCTCCCGGCCGAACCTTAGCTCTTGGACAAACCTTTTCCTCTCACCAAACCTTTTCTCCCGGTCTGACTTTTTTCTCTGGCCCAATTCTTTCCCCTAGCCAAACCGTTTCCCCTAGCGAAAACTTTCCTCCCAGCCAAAACTTGTCTCCCGGCCCGACCTTTTGTCCCGGCCTGACCTTTTCACGCGGCCCGACCTTTTGTCCCGGCGCGACCTTTTCGCCCGGCCCAACCTTTTCCTCCGGCCTAACTGCCTCTCCCGGCCTAACCTGTTCTCCAGACCTCACTTCCTCTCCCGGCCTAACCTTTCCCCCTGTCTCATCTTTCCCCTGACCTCACCTTTCCAACTCACCTCACTTTGTTCCCTAGCCAAACCTTTTCCCCTCGTCTGACCTTTTCCTCTAGCCGAACTCTCTCCCTGCCCTAACGTTTTCTCCTTGGCTAACTTTTTTCTCCCGGCGTAACCTTTCCCCCTGTCTCCACTTTGCCCCTGCCCTCCCTTTTGCAACTCACCTCACTTTTTCGCCTAGCCAAACCTTTTCTCCTGGCCTGACCTTTTTTCCTTGACAAACCTTTCCCCCTTGTGTGACCTTTTCCTCTTGCCAAAGCTTGTCTCCCAGCCAAACTTCTTCTCCCGGCCTAACCTTTCCCCCGTCTCAACCTGGCCCCGGCCTTCACCTTTGCAACTCAGCTCACTTTTTCCCCTCGCCAAACCATTTCCTCTGGTCTGTCCTTTTTCTCTGGCCTAACCTTTTCTGCCGGCCCAACCTTTTCGGCCGGCCTAACTACTTCTCCCGGCCTCATCTGTCCCCCTGTCTCCACTTTGTCCCGGACCTCACCTTTCCAAATCACCTGACTTTTTCCTCTCGCCCAACGTTTCCTCCTGGTCTGACTTTTTTCTCTGGCCCAATTCTTTCCCCAAGTGAAAACTTTTCTCCTAGCCAACCCTTTTCTCCCGGCCTGAACTTTTCTCCCGGCCTGACTTTTCCTCCAGGCCTGAGCTTTACTCCCGGCCTGAACTTTACTCCCGGCCTGACCTTTACTCCCGGTCTGACATTTCCTCCCGGCCTGACATTTCCTCCCGGCCTGACCTTTCCTCCCGGCCTGACCTTTCCTTCCGGCCTGACCTTTCCTCCCGGCCTGACCTTTCCCCCCGGCCTGACCTTTCCTCCCGGCCTCACCTTTTCTCCTGGCCTGACCTTTTCTTCTGGACAAACCTTTTCCCTTGGTCTGACCCTTTCCTCTCGCCACACCTTGTTTCCCGGCCAAAACCTTTCTTCTGGTCTGACCTTTTCTCCCTGCCTAACCTTTCCCCCGTCTCAACTTTGCCTCTGACCTCACCTTTCCAACTCACCTGACTTTTTCCTCTCGCCCAACCTTTTCTCCTGGCCTCACCTTTTTCCCTGGCCCAATTCTATCCCCTAGCGAAAACTTTTCTCCTAGCCAAATCTTTTCTCCTAGCCTGACCTTTTCCTCTCGCCAAACCTTCTTTCCCGGCCAGACCTTTTCTCCCGGCCTGACCTATTCTCCCGGCCTCACCCTTCCCCTGTCTCCACTTTGCCCCTGACCTCCACTTTCCACCTCACCTGACTTTTTCCTCTCACCAAACCTTTTGTCCCGGCCTAACATCTTCTCCCGCCCGAACCTTTTCTCTTGGACCAACTTTTTCCTCTCACCAAACTTTTTCTCCTGGTCTGACTTTTAAATCTGGCCCAATTCCTTCCCCCCGCCAAACCTTTTCCCCTAGCGACAGGTTTTCTCGTAGCCCAACCTTTTTTCCCAGCCCGACATTTTGACCCGGCCCGAAGTTTTGTCCCGGCCCGGCCTCTTCTCCCGGCCCGGCCTCTTCTCCCTGCCCGGCCTCTTCTCCCGGCCCGGCCTCTTCTCCCGGCCCGGCCTCTTCTCCCGGCCCGGCCTCTTCTCCCGGCCCGGCCTTTTCTCCCGGCTCGACCTTTCCCCCTGTCTCAGCTTTGCCCCTGCAGTCAGTTTTCCAACTCACCTCACCTTTTCACCTAGCCCAACCTTTTCTCCGGGCCTGACCTTTTTTCCTGGAAAAACCTTTTCCCTTGTGTGACCTTTTCCTCTTGCCAAAGCTTGTGTCCCGGCCAAACCTTTTCTCCTGGTGTGACTTTTTCTCCAAGCCTCATCTTTCCCCCTGACTCCACTTTGCCCTGGACCACACCTTTCCAACTCACCTCACTTTTTCCCCTCGCCAAACCATTTCTTCTGGTCTGACCTTTTCCTCTGGCCTAACCTTTTCTCCCAGCCAAAGCATTTCTCCCGGCTTCACGTTTTCTCCCGGCCTCATTTTTCCCTGTCTCCATTTTTGCCCCGGACCTCACCTTTCCAACTCCCTTGACTTTTACCTCTCGCCCGACCACTTCTCCCGGCCTAACGGCTTCTCCCGGCAGAACGTTTTTCTCTTGAACCAACCTTTTCCTCTCGCCCAACCTTTTCTCCTGGTCTGACTTTTTTGTCTGGCAGTTTT
>NW_024396868.1:0-51862 GCF_004115215.2 Ornithorhynchus anatinus
GTGATTGTATTAATGTGATAGAGATTTGGATGGAAAGGACAGATTTTAGCAATGTTGTGAAGGTTGAGCCAACAGGATTTTGTGATGGATTGAATATGTGGGTTGAGTGAGAGAGAGGAGTCAAGGATAATGCCAAGGTTATGGGCTGGTAAGACCGAAGGGAAGTCTGCTTGTGAGGGAAGCTCTGTCCACCCAGAATGGTCTGGTGCTCACCTCCTAATGCCTTCCCCCTCACCCAGAAAATCAAGGTTTAGTGGATAGTGCATGGACTCCACGACACATCTGCTATGTGATCCTGGAAAAGCCACTTCACCTCTTTGTGCCTCAGTTACATCACCTGCAAAATGGGGACTAAGACTGTGAGCACCATGTCGGACAAGGAACATATGTTCAATCTGACTAAACTGCATCCAACCCTGTGCCTAGAATGGTGCCTGGCAAATTACAAGAAGCTGAGGAGCAGTGAGCTGAGGGGAGAAAGCATAGACCTGAGGGACAGAGTACAGAAAGCTAAGCGGCAGAGCCTAGAGAGCTAGAGTACATCTCATTAAAAGAATAGCAATAAATAGAATCAAGGTGATGAACATCTTATTAACAAAATAAATAGGTTAATAAAAACATATACAATTGAGAGGATGAGTACAGGGCTGAGGGGAGGGGAAGGGAGGGGGGAGCAGAGGGAAAGGGGGGGAAAGGGGGCTTAGCTGAGGGGAGGTGAAGGGTGGTAGCGGGGGAGCAGAGGGAGCAGAGGGAAAAGGGGAAGCTTGAATGAATGGCCAGAGAGGATAAAGGGGCCAGGTGAAGCCAAGGTGTGGAGGAGAAGGGGATTTTCAACACTATCAAAGGCAACTGAGAGGTCTAGGAGGATTAGGATAGTGTAGGAGCCGTTGGATTGGGCGAGAAGGAGGTCATGGGTGACCTTTGATAGAGCAGTCTCGGTGGAGTGGAAGGGAGAAAGCCAGATTGGAGGGGGTCCGGGAGAAAGTTGGAGTTGAGGAATTCGAGGCAGCGAGTGTCGACGACTCGTTCTAGGAGTTTGGAAAGGAAGGGTAGGAGGGAGATAGGACGATAACTGGAAGGGGAAGTGGAGTGGAGAGAGGGTTTGTTTTAGGATGGGAGAAACATGGGCATGTTTGAAGGCAGATGGGAAGAAGCCATTGAGAGTGAGTGGTTAAAAATAGAAGTTAAGAGGGGAGAAGGGAAGGGTCGATAGTTTTTATAAGGTGAGGGGGAATGGGGTCCGAAGCACAGGTGGAGGGTGTGGCACTTGCGAGAAGGGAGGAGACCTCCTCTGAAGATACTGCAGGTAAGAATTGGAAAGTAAGGGAGAGGGTTGGGCGCGGGGCAAAGGAGAAGGGGAAGGCGTGACTTGTGTTTGGCGGAGGTGAGGAGGGAGGGCATTCCAGGCCAGCGAGAGGACGTGGCCCAGGGGTTGATGGCGGGATAGGCGAGAACGGGGGACGGTGAGGAGGTGGGTGGCAGAGGAGCGGAGCGTGCGGGGGGGAGAGTAGAAAGAGAGAAGGGAGGAGAGGTAGGAGGGGGCAAGGTGATGGAGAGCCATGAAGCCTAGAGTGAGAAGTTTTTGTTTTGTGCGGAGGTTGGTAGGCAACCACTGGAGGTTTTTAAGGAGGGGAGTGACATGCCCAGAGCGTTTCTGCAGGAAGATGAGCTGGGCAGCAGAATGAAGAATAGACTGGAGCGGGGAGAGACAGGAGGAAGGGAGATCAGAGAGAGCACAATAATCCAGCTGGGATATTATGACAACCTGTACCAGTAAAATAGCCTTTTGGGTGGAGACGAAAGGGCGGATCTTGGCGATATTATAAAGATGAGACCGGCAGGTCTTGGTGACAGATTGGACGTATGGGATGAAAGAGAGAGCCGAGTCAAAGATGACACCCAGCTTGCGGGTTTGAG
Source organism: Ornithorhynchus anatinus (assembly GCF_004115215.2). NCBI lineage: Eukaryota > Metazoa > Chordata > Mammalia > Monotremata > Ornithorhynchidae > Ornithorhynchus > Ornithorhynchus anatinus. The sequence continues at coordinate 1,918 of NW_024396868.1, forward strand.
AGACGGGAAGGATGGTCGTACCATCCACAGTGATAGGGAAGTCAGGAAGAGACAGAGTTTGGGAGGGAAGATAAGGAGCTCAGTTTTGGACATGTTGAGTTTTAGTTGGCGGGCAGACATCCAGGTAGAGACGTCTCAGAGGCAGGAGGAGATACAAGCCTGAAGGGAGGGGGAGAGGACGGGGCAGAGATGGAGATCTATGTGTCATCTGCATAGAGATGATAGTTGAAGCCGTGAGAGCGAATGAGTTCCCCAAGGGAGTGAGTGTAGATGGAGAAGAGGGCCAAGGAATGACCCTTGAGGAACCCCAACAGTTAGAGGATGGGAGGGGGAGGAGGAGCCTGCGAAGGAGACCGAGAATGAACGGCCAGAGAGATAAGAGGAGAACCAGGAGATTAACAGAGTCCGTGAAGCTAAAGTGAGATAAGGTGTGGTGAAGAAGGGGATGGTCGACAGTGTCAGAGGCAGCTGAGAGATCACGGAGGATTAGGATAGAGTAGGAGCCATTGGATTTGGCAAGAAGGAGGTCATGGGTGACCTTTGAGAGAGCAGTCTCGGTAGAGTGGAGGGGCCGGAAGCCAGATTGGAGGGGGTCCAGGAGAGAATGGGAGTTAAGGAATTCTAGGCAGCAAGTGTAGACGACTCGTTCTAGGAGCTTGGAAAGGAAGGGTAGTAGGGAGATAGGGCGAATACTGGAAGGGGAAGTGGGGTCGAGAGAGGGTTTTTTTTAGAATGGGGGAGACATGGGCATGTTTGAAGGCAGAGGGGAAGAAGCCATTGGAGAGTGAGTGGTTAAAAATAGAAGTTAAGGAGGGGAGGAGGGAAGGGACGATGGCTTTTATAAGATTAGCGGGAATGGGGTCCGAGGCACAGGTGGAGGGGGTGGCACTTGCGAGGGCAGAGGAGATCTCCTGTGAGGATACTGCAGGGAAAGATGGGAAAGTAGGGGAGAGGGTTGTGGTGGGGGGAGGCAGAAGAGGGAGGGGTGACTTTAGGAAGCTCAGACCTGATTGTGTTAATTTTCGTGATGAAGTAGATGACCAGATCGTTGGGGGTGAAGGACGGAGGAGGGGGAGAAACAGGGGGCCTGAGGAAAGAATTAAAGGTCCGGAACATTTGGCGGGGGTGACGGGCATGGGTGTCGATGAGGGAAGAAAAGTAGTTTTGCCTGGCAGAGGAGAGGGCAGAGTTAAGGCAGGAAAGGATAAACCTGAAATGGATAAGGTTGGCTTGGTGCTTGGACCTTCGCCAGCAGCGCTCAGCAGCTCGAGCGTAGGAGCATAGGAGGCCGACAGAGGTAGTAACCCGGGGCTGAGGGTTAGTGGAGCAAGAGCGGCGGAGGGAAAGGGGGGCGAAAGAGTTGAGATGAGTAGAGAGGGTGGAGTTGAGAGTTGTAACCTGATCATCGAGAGCGGGAAGAGAGGACGGGGGCAGAGGTGGGGAGAGATGCTTTTGGAGTGATGGATGGGATCAAGAGAGCGGAGGTCTCTGTGGGGGAGTAGTACAGATTTGCAGGGGGATAGATGTGAGAGAGGAGGCAGGTGAGAAGGTTATGGTCTGAGAGAGGGATTTCAGAGTTGGTGAGGGAGGAGATAGTGCAGCGGTAGGAGATGACGAGATCGAGGGTGTGACCAAGTTGGTGAGTGGGCGAGGTATGGTGGAGCAGGAGGTTGGCAGAGTCGAGGAGCGATGGCAGGCGGGTGGCAGAGGAGTCACCGGGTACATCCATGTGAATGTTGAAGTCTCCGAGGATCAGAGTGGTTAGAGAGAAGCAGAGAAAGAAGGTGAGAAAGGGGTCAAGGTTGTTCAAGAAGTCAGTGGTGGGACCGGGAGGGCGGTAGATGACGGCTACAAGTATCTGGACGGGGTGGTAGAGGCGAATGATATGGGCTTCAAAGGAGGGGAAGGAGAGGGAAGGGGGAGGAGGGATAGTGCGGAAGCGGCATCGGGGTGAGAGAAGGAAGCCGACGCCTCCTCCCTTTCCGTTGAATCTGGGGGAGTGGGAGAAGGAGAGGTCTCCGCTGGAGAGATCAGCGGTGGAGACCGTGTCTTCAGGAGTGGGCCAGGTTTCCATAAGGGCGAGGAGGAGGAGAAATCGGGAAAGGAAAAGTTCAAGGATGACAGGTAGTTAGCCTATAATGGAGCGGGGATTCCAGAGGCCACACTTGAAAGTAGCTGTGGGTGCGGCTGGGGAGTGGGCGGGGGGAGGGAAGGGGAGTGTTTGGATGGGGACGAGGTGGCGGGGCACTGGACGGGGAGAGGGGGAGGAGGGGTGGCGGTGGGACAGGAGGACTGGGATGAGGCATGTGTGAGGAAGAGGGGAGGGTGGGAGGAGGGGGAGGTGGAGAGGAGCGTGGGGGGGGGGAGAGGAGTGGTGCTGATAAAGTGGGGTTCGAGGGCGGGGGAGAGGAGCGGCGGAGGAGGCAGAGGAGAGAGCGGGAAAGAGCTGGGCGGGAGTGGGGAAGGGGAAGGAGGGGCTTGGGAAGGGCAGATGCGGGGAGGCGGGGTGGAAGGACATGGTGAGGCGAGAGAGGTAGGTGGCAGCACTGAGAACAATTAACGATAACATGCGAAAGCGGTTATTTAGTAACGTGATACAATGAAACATTATTAATAAGCGGGTCATGACCAGTGTCGGGTGTTGACTTGACTAAGGGTCGACCTTTTCAAAATCAGAGTCAAATGGCTAGCGGCAAGGAGAGTCCTCGGGCTCAAGGTGCAAATGTCTCTGAGGCGGCGGCGGCGGGAGCCCTGAGGATGTTCGGGGTGGGTTGCGGCCTTAGGTGGAGGCTAAGGTAACGTAACACAGTGAGAACAAGGTCATTGTTGCCCAGGGCGGGGGAAATCAATCACCTCACGGGGGAAGAGGGAGTGAGGGCTTCCCAAAATGGCCGCTTCCGGGAGGAGTTGGGGGAGGGCGGTTGGGGAGCACAATGTCTCAAGGCCCGTGGTGGGAGGAGAAGAGGAGCACAATGTCCCCAGGCCCGAGCAGGGGAGCACAACATCCCCAGGCCCGAGCAAGGGAGCACAGTGTCGCCAGGCACGAGCAGGGGAACACAATGGGAGCTGGTGGCTGTGGGTCTGCGGGGGCGCGGTGGGGCGGGGGGCGGGGGAGATCCATAGTGTCGGAGACCTTCAGCGGGGGTGCGGAGGTCCAGGTTGCGAAAGGTTGAGGCAGGCGCTGGTCCGGGCAGTCCAAGGCACAGCTCCCCGGGAGTGGCGGTCGCAACACGGATGAGTCGGCGAGCGGCAGCCGAAGGGCTTGCCAGGAATAGGGGACGGGCGGTCCAAGGCCCCGCCGCCAGGGAGGGGAGCTCGCTTATTAGGTGCAGAGCACTGTACTAAGCGCTTGGAATGTACAATTCTGCAACAGAGACAATCCCTGCCCCAAGATGGGCTCACAGTCTAATCAGGGGAGACAGATAGCAAAACAAAACAGAAGAAAAGAAACTTAGACAACATTATCACGATAAATAGAATGAAAGGGATGTACATCTCATTAACAGAATAGATAGGGTAATAAATGATATATAGAAATGAGGACAGTGCTGAGGGGAGGGGAAGGGGGGAGGGGAAGGAGCAGAAGGTGGGGTGGGGAGTGAAGTGGAGGGGGAGCAGAGGGGAAGGGGGATCAGCTGAGGGGAGGGGAAGGGGGAAGGGGGAGGAGCAGAGGGTGGAGGGGGAGCAGGGGGAGAACGGGGGGGAGTTCAGTCTGGGAAGGCCTCATGAAGGCGGTGAGCTCTCAGTAGGTCTTTGAAGAGGGGAAGTGAGTTAGTTTGGCGGACGTGAGGAGGGAGGGCATTCCAGGACCTCGGTAGGACGTGGGCCAGGGGTCAACGGCAAGATAGGCGTGAAAGGGGGACAGTGAAGAGGAGAGCGGCAGAAGAGTGAAGTGCAGGGAGTGGGCAGTAGAAAGAGAGAAGGGAGGTGAGATAAGAGGGGACAAGGTGATGGAGAGCTTTGAAGCCAAGAGTGAGGAGTTTTTGTTTCGTGCTGAGGCTGATAGGCAATCACTGGAGGTTTTTAAGGAGGGGAGTGACATGCGCAGAGCGTTTCTTTAAGAAAATGATCCGGGCAGCGGAACGAAGAATAGCCTGGAGTGGGAAGAGACAGGAGGAAGGGAGATCCGAGAGAAGGCTGACACAATAATCCAGTCGGGATATTATGAGCGCTTGTACCGGCACGATAGCTGTTTGGATGGAGAAGAAAGGGCAGACCTTGGAGATATTGTAAAGATGATACCTGCAGGCATTGGTGACCCACTGGATATGTGGGGTGAATGAGAGAGCTGAGTCAAGGACGACACCAAGGTTGCAGGCCTGTGAGACGGGAAGGATGGTTGTGCCGTCCACAGTGACAGGGAAGACAGGTGGAGGACAAGGTAGGGGAGGGAAGATAAGGAGCTGTTTAGGACATATTGAGTTTTAGATGGCAGGCAGACATCCAGATGGAGACGTGCTGAAGGTAGGAGGAGATACGAGTCTGAAGGGAGGAGGAGAGAACAGGGGAGGAGATGTAGGTTTGGGTGTCATCTGCATAGAGATGATAGTTGAAGCCGTAGGAGCGAATGAGTTGACCAAGGGAGTGAGTATAGATGGAATACAGAAGAGAGCCAAGAACTGACCCTTGAGGAACCCCTACAGTTAGTGGATGGGAGAGGGAGGAGGAGCCCACGAAAGAGACGGAGAATGAACGGCCAGAGAGAGTAAAGAGGGGAACCAGGTGAAGCCAAGGTGAGATGAGGTGAGGAGGAGAAGGATATGTTCAACACTATCAAAGGCAGCTGAGAGGTTTAGAAGGATTAGGATAGAGTAGGAGCCATTGGATCTGGCGAGAAGGAGGTCATGGGTGGCCTTTGATAGAGCAGTCTCGGTGGAGTGGAGGGGCGGAAGCCGGATTGGAGGGGGTCCAGGAGAGAGTTGGAGTTGAGGAATTCAAGGCAGAGAGTGTAGACGACTCGTTCTAGGAGTTTGGAAAGGAAACGTAGGAGGGAGATAGGATGATAACTGGAAGGGGAAGTGGAGTGGAGAGAGGGTTTGTTTTAGGATGGGAGAAACATGGGCATGTTTGAAGGCAGATGGGAAGAAGCCATTGAGGAGTGAGTGGTTAAAAATAGAAGTTAAGAGGGGAGAAGAGAAGGGGCGATAGTTTTTATAAGGTGAGGGGAATGTGGTCCGAAGCACAGGTGGAGGGTGTGGCACTTGCGAGGAGGGAGGAGACCACCTCTGAGGATACTGCAGGTAAGAAGTGGAAAGTAGGGGAGAGGGTTGGGAGCGGGGGGATGGAGAAGGGGGAGGGGAGACTTCGGGGAGTGCTCAGACCTGATTGTGTTAATTTTCGTGATGAAGTAGATGTCCAGATCGTTGGTGGGTGAGGGATCGGGGAGGGGGAAGAACAGAGACCCTGAGGAGAGAGTTGAAAGTCCGGAACAATTGGCATGGGTGACGGCCATGGGCGTCAATGAGAGAAGAAAAGTAGTTTTACCTGGCAGAGGAGAGGGCAGAGTTAAGGCAGGAAAGGGTAAATTTGAAGTGCATAAAGTTGGCTTGGTGCTTGGACCTTCATCAGCAGGGTTCATCAGATCTGGCATAAGAGCGAAGGAGGCAGACAGAGGCAGAGATCCAGGCCTGCGGGTTAGTGGAGCGAGAGCAGGGAGGGAAAGTGGGGCGAGAGAGTTGAGATGAGTAGAGAGAGTGGAGTTGAGAGCGGTAACCTGATCAGCGAGAGTGGGAAGAGAGGATAGGGAGGCAAGGTGGGGTGAGATGCTTTGGGAGAGACGGATGGGATCAAGAGAACGGAGGTCTCTGTGGGAGATTAATACAGATTTGCAGGGGGAGAGAGTGTAAGAGAGGAGACCGGTGAGAGGGCTATGGTCCGTGGGAGGGATTTTAGAGTTGGTGATGGTGGAGATAGTGCAGCGGTAAGAGATGATGAGATCGAGGGTTCGACCAAGTTGGTGAGTGGGCGAGGTGTGGTGGAACAGGAGGTTGGCAGAGTCAAGGGGTGATAGCAGGCGGGCGGCAGAGGAGTCACTGGGTACATCCATGTGGATGTTGAAGTCTCCGAGAATCAGAGTGGGCAGGGAGAATGAGAGAAGGAAGTTGAGAAAGGGGTCAAGGTGGTTAAAGAAGTTGGAGGTGGGACCAGAGGTAGATGACAGCTATAAGAATCTGTAGAGGGTGGTAGAGGGGAATATTATGGACTTCAAAGGAAGAAGAGGAGGAGGAACAGTGCGGAAGCGGTATTGGGGTACGAGAAGGAAGCCGACGCCTCCTCCTTTCCCGGTGAGTCTGGGGGAGTGGGAGAAAGAGAGGCCTTTGCTGGAAAGAGCAGCAGAAGAGACTGTGTCTTCAGCAGTGAGCCAGGTCTCCGTAAGGGCGAGGAGCGGGAGAGAAGGGGAAAGGAAAATGTCAAGGATGGAAGGTAGTTTGCCTATAATGGAGCAGGGATTCCTAAGGCCACACTGGACAGCCGCTGTGGGGGCAGAGGAGGGAGGGGGGAGGAAGTGGGAGGAGGGGAGGGTTTGGATGGGAATGAGATGGTGGGGACCTGGGCGGGAAGAGTAGAGTGAGGGGTGGAGTTGGGAGAGCAGGACTGGGATGGGGCGTGGGCAGGGAATAGGGAAGGGAAGGGGATGGGAGGAGGGGATTTGGTGGGGAAGAGTGCAAGCGGAGGGGGATGAAGTGTGGCGCTGGTAAAGTGGGATTCCAGGGTCAGGGGGAGGGCGTGGGGAGGAAGGGAGGAGGCAGAGGAGAGTGCGGGAATGAGCTAGGCGGGGGAGGGAAAGGTGAAGGTGGGGATTGGGAGGGGCAGGTGGGAGGAGGGGAGGTGGAAGGACATGGTGAAATCAGAGAGGTAGGTGGCAGCACTGAGAACAAAGAACAATAACATGCGATAGCGGTAATATACTAATACGATACAATAAGATACTTTTATTAGGCAGGTGATGTCCAGGGTCGGAGGTTGACTTGTCTCTGCGTCTATCATATTAAAATCAAAAGGCTAGTGGCAAGGAGAGTCCTGGGGCTCATGGTCCAAATATCTCTGAGGAGGCGGAGGGAGCCCTGTCGATGTCCGTTATGGGGAAGGGTGTTAGGGGATAGAGGAGAGGAAACTCATGGAGAAAGGAGTAGAAAACCAAGGAACATTAGCGGGATGAATAGTTGCGGGAGCAAGTAGCAGCTAAAGTAACACAGTGAGAACAAGGGCATTGATGCCCGGGGATGGGGGGGAGGGGGAGGGGCACGGAAATCAATCACCTCTTGTCAGAGCACAAGGAAGGAAAGAGTGAGAGCTCCCCAAAGGATGGCCGCTTCTGGGCGGAGGGGCGGAGGACGACTGGGGATGTAATGTCCCACAGCCCGGGGGTCGGGGGCGGTGGGTGAGGGGAGTACAATGTCCCATGTGTCCGGGGGGGCTGTGGTTGCTGGGTAGTACAGACTCCCATGGTCCGGGTTTGCTACCTGGACGGGCTTCGAGGGGATGCTGGAACAGGGGGGTTGGAAGTAGGAGGGTCAGGGAAAGATGGGGGAGGTCTGGGAGCTATTCTTGGATCTGGTGGTGTGGGGCCTGCGGTGGCGTGGTGCTGGACGGGGGAGGGGAATGTTCCTCGGTATTGGAGTCCTTGGGCTGAGGTCCAAAAGTTCGGGTTGGGGAAACAACCATGAGCCCGGAGGCAGATCATTGAAGTCTGATAGCGCGGGCTTCTCGGGAGGAGTGATCCCGGCCCACCCCGGGGCATCCGTGCCGGTGTCTAGAGAACGAAGATTCAGCCGGAAATGAGGGGGACCAGCGGTTCTGCGTGTGGCTCCAATTGAGAGGCAGACCGGCACAATCCTGTCCTCCTCCGGCAGCCCAAGATTCAGCCAGGAATAAGGGACGGGCGGTCCAAGGTGCGGCTCCACGGGAGAGGAGGTCCCGAGCCCACGAGGCGACGATCAAAGGAGGAGGAAGATTCAACCGGGAATAAGGGGACCGGCGGTCCAAGACGTGGATCCAAGGGAGAGGAGGTCCGTGCGCAATCCAGTGGGCTTTCGGCAGTCAAAGAATCAGGCAGAAGAAGGGACAGGCTGTCCAAGACGCGGCTCCAAGGGAGAGGAGGTCCCGAGCCCTTGTGGCGGCCTCATCTGTAAAATAGGGACTAAACCTCCTGTGTCCCACGTGGGACAACCAGATTACCTCGTATCTACCCCGATTCTCTTCTTATCTCTCTGGCCCTTCATTCTCGGTCTCCTGCGTGGGCTTCTCCTCCTCCTCTCATCCCCTAACTGTAGGGGTAATTCTAGAGTCAGTTCTAGTTCCCCTTCTGTTCTCCATCTGTACTCACTCCCTTAGTGAACTCATTCGCTCCCAAGGCTTTAACTATCATCTCGACGCAGATGGCACATCTCCTCCCCTGGTTCCCACTCCCTCCCTCCAGGCTCTATCTCCTCCTGCCTTCAGAACATATCCACCTTATGTCCTCCCGCCACCTAAAATTCAACATGTCCAGTACAGAGCTCCTTACCCTCCCTCCCAAACCCTGTCCTCTCCCTGACTTTCCCGTCTCTGTGGACGACATTACCATCCTTCCCGTCTCACAAGCCCGCAACTTTGGTATTATCCTTGACCCTGCTCTCTCATTCACCCATCACATTCAATCCGTCACCAAAACCTGCCGGTCTCATCTTCACAACACCGCCAAGATCCACCCTTTCCTCTCCATCCAAACTGTTACAGTCTATACCGCTTCAGTCTATACTTCACTCCGCTGCCTGGATTATCTTTCTACAGAAATACTCTGGGCTTGTCACTCCCCTCCTCAAAAATCTCCAGGGGTTGCCTATCAACCTTCACATGAAGCAAAAATGCCTCACTCTTGGCTTGAAAGCTCTCCAACACCTTGCCCCCTCCTACGTCACCTCCCTTCTCTCCTTCTACAGCCCAGCCCGCACACTCCGTTCCTCTAACTGTGCCTTCTAACCTTCCAAATGTGCCTCATTCTCGCCTGTCCTGCCGTCAACACCTGGTCCGTGTCCTACATATGGCCTGTAATGCCCTCCCTCCTCACATCCGCCAAACTTGCTCTCTTCCCCTCGTCGAAGTCCTACTGAGAGCTCACCTCCCCCAGGAAGCCTTCCCAGACCGAACCTCACCCCTTCTTCCTCTGCTCCTCCTCCCTCCCGATCGCCCCAACTCCCTTTTTCTGCTCTACACCTGTCCCCTCCCCACAGCACTTGTGTATATTTGCACATACATAGTATTCTATTTTCTTAATGATGTGTATATATCTATAATTCTATTCCCTTACTTTGATGATATTGATACTTGTATACTTGCTTTGTTTCGTTTTCTGTTTCCCCCTTCTAGATGATGAGCCCATTTTCAGGTAGGGATTGCCTCTATCTGTTACCGAGTTGTACTTTCCAAGCTCTTAGTACAGTGCTCTGCACACAGCAAGCGCTCAATAGAAACGATTGAATGAATGGATGAATATCTCATCCCTTAGAACAGTACTTGGCACATAGTAAGTGCTTAACAAATACTTGATTCTTTTTATTACTATTCTTGTTATTATTATTATTAGAGAACAAAGACCTGGGGTGCATTGAGAAGAGAGCAGGGAGGGTCAATGAGCAAAGAGCTAGTGGACAGGGGGCACAGAGCCTGGTTTGTGCCCCCATACCGCGCCCACTCACCGACTCGGTCACACCCTCGATCTCGTCATCTCCTACCGCTGCACTATCTCCTCCCTCACCAACTCTGAAATCCCTCTCTCTGACCATAACCTTCTCACCTGCCTCATCTCTCACACTCCCTCCCCCTGCAAATCTTCGCTACTGCCCCACAGAGACCTCCGCTCTCTCGATCCCATCCGTCTTTCCAAAAGCATCTCTCCTCACCTCGCCGCCCTGTCCTCTCTTCCCACTCTCGACGATCAGGTCTCCGCTCTCAACTCCACCCTCTCTACTCATCTCGACTCTCTCGCCCCCCTTTCCCTCCGCCGCTCTCGCTCCACTAACCCACAGCCCTGGATCACCTCCTCCGTCCGCCTCCTACGCTCCTATGCTCGAGCTACTGAGCGCTGCTGGCGAAAGTCCAAGCACCGAGCCGACCTCACACACTTCAAATTTATCCTTTCCTGCCTTAACTCTGCCCTCTCCTCCTCCAGGCAAAGCTTCTTCTCCTCCCTCATCGACACCCATGCCCGTCACCCCCGCCGATTGTTCCGGACCTTTAACTCTCTCCTTAGGCCCCCTGTTCCTCCCCCTCCCCCATCTCTCACCCCCAATAATCTGGCCACCTATTTCCTCACGAAAATCAACACGATCAGGTCTGAGCTCCCCAAAGTCACCCCTCCACCTCTCCCCTCCCCCCCACCAACCCCCTCCCCTACTTTCCCATCCTTCCCTGCAGTATCCTCAGAGGAGATCTCCTCCCTCCTCGCAAGTGCCACCCCCTCCACCTGCGCCTCGGACCCCATTCCCTCTCACCTTCTTAAGACCATCGCCCCTGCCCTCCTCCCTTCCTTAACTTCTATTTTTAACCACTCAATCTCCAAGGGCTCCTTCCCCTCTGCCTTCAAACATGCCCACGTCTCCCCCATCCTAAAAACACCCGCTCTTGACCCCACTTCCCCCTCCAGTTATCGTCCTATCTCCCTACTACCCTTCCTTTCCAAAATCCTAGAACGAGTCGTCTACAATCGATGCCTAGAATTCCTTAACTCCCATTCTCTCCTAGACCCCCTCCAATCTGGCTTCCGTCCCCTCCACTCTACCGAGATTGCTCTCTCTAAGGTCACCCATGACCTCCTTCTTGCCAAATCCAATGGCTCCTACTCCATTCTGATCCTCCTTGACCTCTCTGCTGCCTTTGACACTGTCGACCATCCCCTCCTCCTCCATACCTTATCTCACCTTGGCTTCATGGACTCTGTCCTCTCCTGGTTCTCCTCTTACCTCTCTGGCTGATCATTCTCGGTCTCCTACGCTGGAGCCTCCTCCCCCTCCCATCCTTTAACTGTTGGAGTTCCTCAAGGGTCAGTTCTTGGCCCTCTTCTGTTCTCCATTTACACTCACTCCCTCGGTGAACTCATCTGCTCTCACGGCTTTGACTACCATCTCTACGCAAATGACACGCAGATCTACATCTCCGCCCCGTCCTCTCCCCCTCCCTTCAGGCTCGCATCTCCTCCTGCCTCCGGGACGTCTCCACCTGGATGTCGGCCCGCCACCTAAAACTCAACATGAGCAAGACTGAGCTCCTCATCTTCCCTCCCAAACCCGGTCCTCTCCCAGATTTCTCTATCACCGTGGATGGCACGACCATCCTTCCCGTCTCTCAGGCCCTCAATGTCGGTGTCATCCTTGACTCGTCCCTCTCGTTCACCCCACACATCCTATCCGTTACCAAGACCTGCCGGTTTCACCTCTACAATATCGCCAAGATCTGCCCTTTCCTCTCCACCCAAACGGCTACCTTACTATTACGGGCTCTCGTTATATCCCGGCTAGACTACTGTGTCAGCCTTCTCTCTGACCTCCCTTCCTCCTCTCTCGCCCCGCTCTGGTCTATTCTTCACTCCGCTGCCCGGCTCATCTTCCTGCAGAAACGATCTGGGCATGTCACTCCCCTTCTTAAACAACTCCAGTGGTTGCCTATCGACCTCCGCTCCAAACAAAAACTCCTCACTCTAGGCTTCAAGGCTCTCCATCACCTTGCCCCTTCCTACCTCTCCTCCCTTCTCTCTTTCTACCGCCCACCCCGCACGCTCCGCTCCTCTGCCGCCCACCTCCTCACCGTCCCTCGGTCTCGCCTATCCCGCCGTCGACCCCTGGGTCACGTCCTCCCGCGGTCCTGGAACGCCCTCCCTCCTCACCTCCGCCAAACTGATTCTCTTTCCCTCTTCAAAACCCTACTTAAAAATCACCTCCTCCAAGAGGCGTTCCCAGACTGAGCTCCTCTTCCCCCTCTACTCCCTCTGCCATCCCCCCTTTACCTCTCCGCAGCTAAAGCCTCATTTTCCCCTTTTCCCTCTGCTCCTCCACCTCTCCCTTCCCATCCCCACAGCACTGTACTCGTCCGCTCAACTGTATATATTTTCGTTACCCTATTTATTTTGTTAATGAATTGTACATCGCCTTGATTCTATTTAGTTGCCATTGTTTTTACGAGATGTTCTTCCCCTTGACGCTGTTTAGTGCCATTGTTCTTGTCTGTCCGTCTCCCCCGATTAGACTGTAAGCCCGTCAAACGGCAGGGACTGTCTCTATCTGTTGCCGACTTGTTCATCCCAAGCGCTTAGTACAGTGCTCTGCACATAGTAAGCGCTCAATAAATACTATTGAATGAATGAATGAATGAATGAATGGTCTGGGGGCGGTGGAGAGCAGACAGCTGAGCAGCAGGGAGCAGAGAACCGAGGTGCGGGGTTCAGAATGAGGAAACCAAATCTTAATGTGACTTACTCCATTTTGTTTTCAGCCTCCATTTTGCATTAATTTAATTTGTTTTCCTAAATCGTGCTTCAGTCACACTCTTCCCCTGTCATCAGTTATGAGAACTGGAGCCACACTTCATTGGATTCTGTTGTTGGTATGATGGAACACCACGCCCACTACAGATTATAGTTACCTCCCTCTCCCACCTTTCAGTGATGTGGTTCAGCCGCTTTTAAGGCAACAGACTTTGTCTTCATTCCTACAGATCTGTATTAAATATTGCAATAAAAAATCCTTGTGCTGTGTTGCTGCAAATTGATTTTTTTTTTGCACTTGACAAGAGCATAGGGCAATGCGCAAACAGAAGTGCAGAAACCAGATGCCAAGGATCTGTGGGGAAGGGCCAGAGAGTGGGGGCAGAGAACTGGGTGGCAGAAAGCCAGGGTGCAGGGATCACGGAGGGCAGAGAGATAAGGGGCAGGCAATAGAGTGCTGAGGTCCAGTGTGTAAAGCACAGAGGGGCAGGGATTAGAGAACTGAGGGGAAAGGGATTGAGGGACAAAGTGATTGAAGTAAACAGACCTGAGGGGCAGAGGGCAGAGCAATGTGGGACTGAAGGGCACAAAGCAGCAAGCTGGTGGTAGGGCAGAGAGCCGGGGAGCAGAGAAAAGAAAGCTGGGGAGGCAGAGAAAAGAGAGGTGGGGGTAGAGGAAAGGGAAGTGGGGATAGAAAAAAAAAGAAACGGTGATACAGAAAAGACAGCTGAGGTAGAGAAAGAGTTAGGGGGCAGAGAAAAGAGTGTTTGGGGCAGAGAAAAGAGATCTGGGTTGGAGGGGGCAAGAAAAGAGCTGGGGTAGAGTAAAGAGAGCCGGGTGTAGAGAAAAGAAAACTGGGGGCAGAAAGTAGAGATCGTGGGAGCAGAAAGAGAGCTGGGGGAAGGAGAGCTAGTTGAAGATCTAGACTGTGAGCTCGTCGTGGGCAGGAATGTGCTAGGGTAGATACAAGCTAATCAGGTTGGACACGGTCCCTGTCCCTCATTGGGCTCAAACTCTTCATCCCCATTTTACAAATGAGGATACTGTGGCACAGAAAAGTGAAGTGACTTGCCCAAGGTCATCCAGCAGTCAAGCAGTGGGGCTAGGATTAGAACCCAGGTTCTTTTGACTCCCAGACCCGTGCTCTATCCATTAGGCCATGCAGCATAACAAGTATCATGATCATTGTTACTATCCTTACTCGCCTCCCCATTAATTCTTACCCTGTTTATCTGACAGGCAGGAAAGCTCCATCCCCTGGTATCAGGGCAGGAAAGGGGATGCTGGTTAAGCTTCCACTCTCTACCTGCCAGGTTCTACCCATTGCACACATCATTAAACCAATGAGAGCATGCTCTGATTGGCATCACGATGGGACTGAGAAGCAGCGTGTCCTAGTGGAGAGAGCACAGACCTGTGAATCAGAAGGACCTAGGTTCTCATCCCACTCCACCACTTGTCTATTGGGTGACCTTGGGCAATTCACTTAACTTCTCTTTGCCTCAGTTATCTCATCTGTGAAATGGGGTTAAGACTGTGAGTCCCATTTGGGACATGGACTGTGTCCAATCTGCTTACCTTCTATCTGCTACAGTGCTTAGTATCGTGTCTGGCACACAGTTCTTTAACGATTACCATGAGAAAACAAAACAAAACAAAAAAACTCAACTGCCAGACCTGGAATGTAACCAAAAGCTGATCAACTGAGCCCCTCCTGGCCAACTTCAGGTGGGATTCTACAGCGTCATTTCGCTGAGTTCATCCCCAAATCTGTGACACTAGGTTCCAAGCAGACCCCTCTACAGCTCCCCTTGTTGGGCAATGGGAATAAATTTGAACTGCCTGCAATATCTGAAAGATTTATATTTGGAGAAAAAAATAGGAGAAAAAGAATAGGGAGGAAATTTTAGAAATGTTTTGGTCTAGCTGCTAGTCAGTCAATCATTCAGTCAATGGGATTAAGCAGAATACAGAAGTATTAGTAGACATGATCTTTGACTTCAAGGATCTTATAGTCTAGTGATGGAACAGTCCTAAAAGTAAATTACAGGTAGGGGAAAGGACCAAGTATAAGGATATGTCCTTTAATGCTGAGGGCAGAGGAGGTTGAGTGTTTTACAGGGTGCAGAAATGAGTTAGGGAGATGAGGTATTAGTCTGGGAAACCTTCTGGAGATGTGATTTTATTTGGGCTCTGAAAATGGGAGTGGAGTGGTCTGTAGGCTATGAAGGGGAAGGGGATTCCAGCAGGGAAGGAGTGCATGGACAAGGCATCAATGGCCAGAGAGCTTACCCAGTGAGTCTTCCAACCTCCTCTTCAGTGGGTCACCCCTGACCCACTCAAAAATTTTAATCTCCTAAATGGGAAGGCCAAAGCGTAATCACAGGCATAGTCCAAGATGAGATTCCAAGAAGCACTCCAGTAGAAATAGTCCGTTGTTTGGTCCATCTACACCCAATCTGAAAGCAGTGTAGTACAATGGGGATGGGGGAATGTTATGACCCAAACATAGCCCATCAGGGGGAAGAAACTAAAAGTCCCTGGAGTCTAATTCCCTCGTGGAAATGAACATTTGAGAATCATTCTCCCCTTTGGATCTGAACATATGCAAAGCACCAGCTTTAGTGTTTAATTCCTTAAAAGTTGTTTCCCCACTGGAGTGTTGCAAAATTTGGAAAGTGTCTGAAAAACAATAAGTACATTTTTTAAAAATTTGTCGTTTAAAAATAATCTTGTACTTTCCATTCACTGTGGATTTCTAAAGACCCTGTTTTCTTCCATCAGGAGAAACCCACATCCATAGAGTGATCATGTTCTCCTGATTTGGAGTCAAGCAGTTTGAAAAAGCAGGTTTGAATGTCTAAAGAATAGTAAAAACTACCCTGGATATTAAAAAATGGATCTGGTTCATGTTGTTAATGAGAGAAAGGAAAACAGAATTATCACAAGAGGGAGCATTCTTTCATTTGTAAAATAGACCCAGCCAGTTCAGATCAGAGACCAGATCTGTTTCATCTATTAAGACTGCCTGCTCCCTTGTGTTCCTACTTATGGAATGAAGATTATGTTATTTAGAATGGTGGTTAAGGACAAAGTTATTCAAGAATATTAAATGGAATTTGAGAGGGTCATGTTATATTTGCAACTCCAAAAGACCTTGAATGATGCATTTAATGATGTGGGTAAATCCTAAGTGAAAAGAGCAAAATAATAGTTATTAATATTCAGGCTGTGGATTTCATGCCCTAGGCTGTCAAGAGACTTGCCATTTCACAAGATGTGGATGGCAACCACCAATCAAGTTGCAGTTTTTGAATATCAGTTAGAAAATGAAAGCTAATGTATTTCCACCTAATACATAGCGTATAATTCCTGGATAACTCTGAGTCTCTAGTGAATAATAGAGTATATACAATATGAAGGAGATGATTCATTTGTTCCACATTGGTTTGACTTTAGAATTTTCATAATAAATCAAGTGGGGTTTCCAAGATCCCCACTATCCATTCCCTTAGACTGTGAACCTCCTGTAGGACAGGCCTATGTCTGATCTGATTATGATGCATACACTCCACCACTTGGCACATAAAAAATGCTTAACTCATCATTATGATTATTATCCTAAGTTTCCAGTTTTGAGGAGTAGGGACAGTAAATTTTTCTTCCCTTTTCTCATTCCCAATATGAGCCAGTTTGACCCTTTGTCAGTATGTCTTTCTTTAGTTCTAATGCTCCCTCCTGCAGTTGGAGGAGAAGAAGTTGTGAGGAATGAACATTCAGCTTCAGCATCTTGATTATCCTTCCACCATCACTCTGGTGTGTTGAAGTGCAGGCTTCATTTCATAGATGGAAATTCTAAAGCCCAGACTGGTATAAAGACAAGTAAAGTCTTTGATAAAGGAAATGTACATCCCTAAAAACTTACCATTTAAAAAGTAAGGAGAGGAGAGGAAAACAGTAACCAGACTCCATGTCTCATGACTCCAAGAACAAAATAAAAATTTACAAGGACTAAAGGCTACAATTCAAAAGTGGAAGGGGCCAAAAGTTTAATAAAAATCCAATTACCATTCTCCTAATTTCCCGGAGGCTGCATTCTCACCAAATCCCCAATTGGTGAAGACTGGAGATGGAGTACCTGACCCCATGTCAGATGCCACACACATAAACACAACCGTATCTTTCTGAGATGTGTCACGCTCTGTCCGGACAGATTCACAATGTTGGATTCTAGCCGTACCGAAAACAAGCGTACCTGGAGAACTGAATGCATGGCACTTGTCAGTGATGTGTATGTACCTTTGGAACCCTCCATAACCCTAGCAGATGACCAGTGTATTTGAGGTCCCTCGATGTAGTGTTTTACTCCCATGCTGGCAAATCAAAGAGGAATTTTAGTAGAAGCATCGTGGAACACAAGCAAGGCAAATATCTTATCTCATAAAACTAGGCACCCCATAATTCAAGGCAGTGGATCTGGACAAATTATTTTGACCACCATCTACTGCTTTTTCTTGCTTTTCCCCAGGGATTGGGATTTTCCCATTGATTTTTCTAATGGATGCCAAGAGCTGATGCCAAGAATCCCATTGCAAGAAGAAGTCAGTTCAGCATGGTGGGCAATTATTTGGGCTGGAAGCGCAACTAGTGGCTTTTACTAGCCTGCTGAGGGTGGCACAACAACTCTGACCAGATGGTTTGATGAGTAGCAAAGTGGTAGGGGACAAGACAGAGTGGGCTGTGTCCTTTCCCCTACCACCAAATCGAAGGAGCTCAGAGTCACCTGTGGATGAAATCAGCCATGTTCTCCCCATGATGCGTTCAATCAAATTTATTGAGCACTTACTGTGTGCAGACAACAGAAGCCATTTTAGGTATCGACGCAGCCAATCAGGCCCAGTCACGAGGGGATGGAGGGTGTCTTGATGGCTTGGGGTGACTTCTGGGAGTTGTAGACTGATGTTCACCCTTGATGGTTCGGGGCTGCTGGAGCTCTGGCACTCTGGGACCTTGTGGCTCTGGGTCTGTGGGACTCTGGACTCTGGATCTAGTGGGGCTTCTAGGATTCCTGGGGCTGTGAGGACTTGAAGCTCCTGGGGCTCTGAGCTATGGGTCACCCACCCCTGCCTCCCGTCTCTATGGAAAGAAAGGGAAACTTCTCCAAAAAAAAAAAATCCATGACCAATAACCTGGTCATGGAAGAGTAGGACTCAGGGTTAGAAGTATAGAAAATAAGGAAATCTTTCTATCTGGATCGAGTCTGCTCACCGGTGGGATAACTGGTAGAGAGTCTCCTTTTAGGGTGCCTTCAAAGTAAGGGGGTGTGTAGCTGGAAAGCTTATTTACGTTGCCAGCTGGGAGCTTGAGTTCTTTGCTATGGAGGGGAATGCCATGCCAAGACCAATAATCATGGCATTTGTTCAGCACTTATTATGTGCCAGAGACTGGACTAAGCTCCAGGGATGATACCAGTTAATCAGGTTGCACACAGTCCCTGTCCTACAGGGCGCTCACAATCTTAACCCCATTTTACTGTTGAGGTAACCGAGGCCCAGAGAAGTGAAGTGACTTGCCCAAGGGCACACAAGAGACACGAGGTAGAACTGGGATTACATTCTGGGGAGACTCCGGTAACAAGTCTACTAATGATAATCGTACTTATTAAATGCTCATTATGTGTTAAGTATTGAAGTAGACAAGAAAATCTGATAAAACACGGTCATGATCCCATTCGCAGCTCACAGCCTAAAACGGAGAGTTTACTGTACTTTCTCCCCATTTCATGTGACCTACTGGATAGAGCATGGGCCTGGGAGTCAGAGAGACCTGGGTTCTAATCATGACTCTGTCACATGTCAGTTGGATGACCTTGGATAAGTCAGTTCACTTCTCTGGGCCTCAGCTTTGAGAGGGGTATTCAGAAAGTAAGTCCCATGAGGGTCAGAGACTGTGTCCAACCTGATTATATTCGATCTTCCCAGGGCTTAGTCCAGTGCCTGGCCCATAGTAAGCGCTAAATTAATGACATAGTTACTATTCTATGATTATCATGATTATTTCACAGATGAAGAAACTGAGTCACTGAGACTTACCCAAGGTTACACAGCAGGAAACCCTGGTTGCAATGGATTATTTGTATTAAGGTCTACGTCTCCCTCTAGCGGTTGAAACTTGAAGCTATGCCATCTAGGATTACCCATAACGGGTAAGGTCTAACCTGAAGCGACAGACAGAATCAATTCAACTGCGCTGGGCATCAGGGGTGTGGGGGAAGAATCAGTGGAAGATGATCGAGTGATCAACTTGATGAAAGACGACAGTAGAGACTCAAGGTTTTACTGCACCCAAGAAGGTAATGGTACACCTTTTCCGTTTCTTTACTCAGAACACACTATGGACACACATATCAGAATGACTTGATGACAGAAAATGGGATGTTCTGGAAAGGGTATGTCCATGAAGTCTCGCTGGATTGCAAACAACTCGGTGGCATTTGAAGAAGTCCGCCTCTGCACTCTGAACTCATTGTGGCCAGGCTCTGCTGCATTAGACTCGCCCAAACGTTTAGAATAGTGCTCCTCCCATAGTAAGCGCTCAATAACGATGAATGATTAATTGAGAGATAAATTGTAGTCTTCTGAGTAGGAGAGCCATGCTCTTGCCATTTGGCCACACTGCTTCCCACGAAACCCTTTAACAGGAGATGATGCAGTTTCCTTTTGATGTTGACATCCCCAAGGGTTCATGAGGGGGATGAAATTTCCAGTCAGACTCAAGTTATCACTGATTTTCTCATGGTCCCCAAATGTTGCAAAGGAATCAGGGTGAGGCTGGATTTTTAATAGGGGAACTTGGTCTTCTCACACGGCCATCCCCCACAAGACCGGTTCAGGACAGGTAGGCCAAGAAGGCTTCTCTGGTCACCATGGTCAGTGGAGGAGTACACATGGGACGCCCGAGCTCTGGTCCCCTGGTGATCATTGGAGGACTACTTAGCAACAATCAAGAGTACAACTTGGATCATTTAGCAGCTGTTCTGTACCAATGAAAGTAAGCACTGTCTCCTTCTTAAGTAATGATTTGGGAAGCAGCATGCCCCAGGGAGAGAGCCCCAGCCTGGAAGTCAGAAGGACCTGGCTCCCTCCCTTGTCTGTTGTGTGATCTGGGGGAAGTCGCTTCACTTCTCTGTGCCTCAGGGCCAACATCTGTAAAATGAAGAATAGGACTGTGAGCCTTATGTGAGGCATGAACTGTGTCCAGCTTGATTTGCTTGTGTGCCCCCAACGCTTCTTACAGTGCACTGCACATGGCAAATGCTCAATAAATATGATTGAATGAATGAATGAATGAATGACGAGACTAACAAAAACCCTAAAGAATATAGATTTGAAACACCCATTTCTCTTTTTACATGGGAAAGAAAGACTATACTTTTATGGCATGTGTTAAGCAGTTACCATGTGTGAAACACTGGGGTATTTACAGGTTTAACGGGTCAATTACAGCCATATCCCTTATGAATCCCCATTTTGCATTTGAGGAAACTGAGGTCCTGAAAAGTGAACTGGCTTACACAAGATCACCATGAGGGCATGTGGTGGAGTTAGGATTAGAACCCAGGGCCTCTGGCCCCCACAGCTCTGCTTTACTCACTAGGCCATGCTGTTTATCTGTATCTTATCTCGTCCCCTGACTGATTGTGTTTTGTGTACAGGGATACGCATCTACAAGCAAGGGACTGGGAATCAGATGGATTTGGGTTCTAATCCCAGATCCGCCATTTCTCTGCTGCGTGAGCTTTCTGTGAGACAAGCACTGTGTCCAACCTGATTAGTTTGTATCTGCCCCTAGTGTTTAATGCAATGCCTGGTACATAGTAAGCACTTAACAGATAGCGTTAAAAAAAAACCAGAAGCAGCATGACCTGGTGGATAGAGGCCATGGCCGGGAGTCGGGAGGTGCTGGGTTCTAATTCTCACTCCACCACTTTTCAACTGTGTGTCCTTGGAAAAATCACTTTGTTTCTTTGGGCCTCAGTTCCCTCAACCATGAAACAGGGAACAAGAGAGTGAGCCCAATATAGGTCAGGAAATGTGTCCAAACTGATGATCTTGTATCATCCTCAGGCCACAACATACTGTGCCTAGTACAGTGCTCTACACAAAGTCAGCGCTCGTTAAATACCAGTGATCGACTGAGTGTTATTTCTTCCATCCACATATTTCAAAGCATCTGTAACAGAAGCCTGCTTTCTTGGCAATGTCCTGAGGGGGTCCAGGCCATAAAATAATGGGTTACTTCCTGTTTGGGGACCTAATCAGTCAACCACTCATTCAGAAGCATTTAAGCAACCCAGGGACGGGTAAAGTACAGTGTAAGCATGGGAAGAAAACGCAGATGTTGATTCATCAACAATCTCCATTATCCTCCAGAGTCCCCAGCCCCACGTCTCACTTTGCTCTTCTGTCCTCTTGATCCACCTCACTGATCTTTAATAATAATGATGGTATTTGGTGAACCCTTCGACATGACCAAGCACTGTTCTGAGTGCAGGAAGAGATACAAATCAACCAGGTTGGAACCAGGCCCTGTCCCTCAATGGGGCTTACACCCCTAATCCCTCCTGTTTTTGAACAAGGTAAGCAAATTCTAAGGAAGAAAAGTGACTTCCCCAAGGTCACATAGAAGACTTGTAATGGAGCAGGGATTGGAATCCAACCCGCTTGAATTGTATCTTCCACAGCATTTGGTACAGCGCTTGAGACATAATCAATCAGTCAATCCACCAATCAGTTGTATGTATTATTGTAGTCTTACTATGAGATAAGCATTGTAGTAAGCGCTTGGGAGAGTACAATAGAACAGTATTAGCGCAAACATTCTCTGCTTATAACTAGCTTATTATCTAGAGGAAGCACTTGGTAAATGCCATCATTAATTAATTATCCAACCTGAGATGTCAGAAACCATTAAACCCTCACCCAAGAACAACATTCATTCACACATCCATTCAATCCCATTTAATGAGCACTTACTGTGAGAAGAGCACTGTACTAAGGGCTTGGAAAGTACAATTCGGCAACAGATGGAGACAATTCCTATCCAACAACTGGCTCACAGACTGGAAGGGGGAGACAGACAACAAAATAAAACAAGTAGACAAACATCAGTGCCACCAAAATTGATAAATAGAATCATAGATAGATGCACAGCATTAACAAAATTAATAGAGTAATAAATATGTACACATATACCCAAGTGCGGTTGGGAGGGGAGGCAAAGGAGGCAGGGAGTAGGGGCAAAGGGGAGGGGAGGAAGAGCAGAGGGAAAGGGAGTGCTCAGTCTGGTAAGGCCTCCTGGAGGAGGTGAGCTCTCAGTAGGGCTTTGAAGAGGGGAAGAGAGTTAGTTTGTCATTAAGCCCTTACCCCAAAAGCACTGAGATGTCTCCTACCACGAGGTAATAGGTCCGAGTACTGGCTAAGACCCTCGCAAGCATCCCCAGAGATAAGGACTTCACAAGTCCTTCCATTGATTGGACCCGTGGATCTCCTTTCTGGCTTACTTGCACTGTGGCGGGCAGAGCGGTTGGTCTGCTCCCCCCCTTCCCTGACCCGCCCTGGGTCAGCAGGTTCTGGAGATCAATGAGCAACCAATGTATCCCAAAGGAGGGAATTCATGGGTGGACACTTAGATCCAGGCACAGAAGAATGAAGTAAATGGACCCAAGAAGTTTGGTTACGAAAATTATAGCTTTAATACCTATGAAAAGGCTAAGGTTTTAATGCATACATCTCTGGAAAAGCAATGGCATTACTGCATAAACCTAAAAATGCTGTGCATCCACTGCACAAAACATGCCCAAACCTCAAACAAAAGGTATTACATCCCTTAGGGACCCATGTGGGGGTGGTTCTCCCGCATGCCCCAACCTCAATCTCAGATGGACAGGTCCTCGAACGCCTTCTCCTCTCCAGTACTTGGCAGGGCCTTGACAAAGCCTTTGGCTGGGAGTCCCAGGGTGAACCAAAAACACTCTGTGCAGTCCTAACTTCCCCTCCGCGTTGTAAGGAGCAGAAGTTAGCCCAGGTACACATGACTTTGAGGGAGGTGGGGGAGGAAGTGGCACCTTGGCTTTCGTATTCTCTTGACCAACCAGGCGAGCGACCCAATATCTCCACCATGTTTTGGAAAAGATTATCTGCCTGTAACACATGACATCGAGCTTCTTCCTCACGGACCCTACTCTACATAGAAACATGTTTTCATGGATATGGCAGGCTCTATGTATAAGGCCTCTAACTACAAGTCTTTGTTATCCAAACATAAACAACTCAGAGCACATTAACAATTCCCAGTTAACAAAGGAGAGAGGGGCCTTTCAAAAATAGAGTCAGTTTGGTTCGCTCTGGTCGGGCGACTCTGAAAGAAGCTCGGGTCCATCTCACACTTCACCTCATGGCCACGGGTATCCCAACAGGTCAGCTCCAATGTTCCTCTAGGCTGAGCTCATTCAGGGGAGTCTTCTGGGAGCAGCGATGGGAAATCAGGAATAGAGAAAGCTGGATACCAACAGAGCACAAGACAATTTCAGCCATATCTTGAGCGAGGACAGTCAAATTATGCCAAGGCCAATGTCGGAAGCCACAGTGGGGAAATGTGAGGAAAGGAACACGCAAATTCCTTCCGGTCTCCTGGAGTCTATCCGGGCCTTCTCTAGTCCCGTAGCCATGTGGGACTAGGTTTCCCGTACCATGGCCGTCTGGTTTTGGTAGGCAAATCTAGTGTCAGCTGTGCAAACGATATGCTCAATGAACTTAGCGAAGCTGTGTTGGTGACATGCTCAAGGAGCTTGGCGAAGTCCTCCTCCTGAATTTTCTTGCACAAAGCCAGCACCTACATTTCTAGTCTGACATCACTCACACATTCTTTCATTCATTCATTCATTCTATCATATTTGTTGAGCGCTTACTTCGTGCAGAGCACTGTACTAAGTGCTTGGGCTACCTTACTATTACGGGCTCTCGTTATATCCCGGCTAGACTACTGTGTCAGCCTTCTCTCTGACCTCCCTTCCTCCTCTCTCGCCCCGCTCCGGTCTATTCTTCACTCCGCTGCCCGGCTCATCTTCCTGCAGAAACGTTCTGGGCATGTCACTCCCCTTCTTAAACAACTCCAGTGGTTGCCTATCGACCTCCGCTCCAAACAAAAACTCCTCACTCTAGGCTTCAAGGCTCTCCATCACCTTGCCCCTTCCTACCTCTCCTCCCTTCTCTCTTTCTACCGCCCACCCCGCACGCTCCGCTCCTCTGCCGCCCACCTCCTCGCCGTCCCTCGGTCTCGCCTATCCCGCCGTCGACCCCTGGGTCACGTCCTCCCGCGGTCCTGGAACGCCCTCCCTCCTCACCTCCGCCCAACTGATTCTCTTTCCCTCTTCAAAACCTTACTTAAAAATCACCTCCTCCAAGAGGCGTTCCCAGACTGAGCTCCTCTTCCCCCTCTACTCCCTCTGCCATCCCCCCTTTACCTCTCCGCAGCTAAAGCCTCATTTTCCCCTTTTCCCTCTGCTCCTCCACCTCTCCCTTCCCATCCCCACAGCACTGTACCCGTCCGCTCAACTGTATATATTTTCGTTACCCTATTTATTTTGTTAATGAATTGTACATCGCCTTGATTCTATTTAGTTGCCATTGTTTTTACGAGATGTTCTTCCCCTTGACGCTGTTTAGTGCCATTGTTCTTGTCTGTCCGTCTCCCCCGATTAGACTGTAAGCCCGTCAAACGGCAGGGACTGTCTCTATCTGTTGCCGACTTGTTCATCCCAAGCGCTTAGTACAGTGCTCTGCACATAGTAAGCGCTCAATAAATACTATTGAATGAATGAAGTACAATTTGGCAACAATAGAGATAATCCTTACCCAACAGGCTCACAGTCTAGAACGGGGGAGATAAACAACAACAACAACAACAAAAAAAAAACCCAAAGCAAGTGGACAGGCATCAGTAGCATCAATATAAAGAGAATTATAGATATATACACATCATTAATAAAATAAATTGAATAATAAAATGTACATATATACACAAGTGCTGTGGGGCTGCATAACTATGGAGATGAAGAGTAGGAGCCCCATGTGGGACAGAGATAGGGTCCAACCCGATCTGGTCATATCCACCCCAGTGTTTTGTATAGTGCCTGGCACATAGCAAGCAACTACAAAACACCATAGCTATTATTCTTAGAATGGGAACCCCACGTGGGATAGGAACCACATTTGACCTGATGATCTTGTATCTAGCCCAGTGCTTTGAACAGTGTTTCGCGTACAGTCAGCACTTTACCTATACCATCATTATTATTTTTCAAAATCCCAATCACCTTGCTAAAAATGAAGTGGAGGCTGAGCTGATATTTGGATCGTACTCTCCCTAGCACTCAGAACAGTGCTCTGCTCACAGTAGGGTGATAGCGGGAAAAACAGCTTGGCAGAAGCTGCCAGCTAAGGGAGAGATGAACTCCAGTTTTACAAAGATTTTACAAGGGCCATCTGAAGCTTTTGAACAATGTTAGTAGATTAACTATGGCAATACAGAGGAGTGTAGGGGATCAGACGGCCGGAATTGTACTGTTGAAACAACTTCCATATGATAATTGCAATCAGGACTGCAAAAGAGTCTTGGCAGGGAATAAAAGGACTATGACAATCACTGAAATGATATGGAAGTACCAAGATGTGAGCACTGCCTTTTTTAATGCTAATTTATTGGCTGCAGCTATGCAGCAACAAAATGCTAAGGGTACATGTTTTAATTGTGGAAAGGAAGGTCACTTTGCAAAAAACTGCCTGAAAGGAAAGGGAATGCCTTCCCGAATCACCCGCCCTTCGTCAGTGTGCCCTAAGTGCAGAAAGGGAAACCACTGGGCTTCTGAGTGTCACTCAAATTTTACCAGAGAAAGAACCCCGATATCGGGAAATGTAAAAAGGGTCCAGCCCCAGCCCCAACAAACAATAGGGGCAGCCCTAACATTCAGTCAGGCTCGCTCAGTAGCCAAGGAGAATACCCAGTATCCCCAGCATACCGCCATCTCTCCTATGCAGACCTCACCAGAGCCACCCCAGGAAGCGCAGGATTGGACCTTCCCTCAGCTGTACAAGTACTGACTCCAGAAATGGGAGTTCAAAAAAATACTGACTGGAATCTATGGGCCTTTATCCATAGGTTTCGTAGGTCTGGTGGTAGGGAGGAGTGGTATGACCCTAAAAGGATTAAATATAATACCCGGAGTAATTGATTCAGATTATATAGGGGAAATCTCAGTAGTGGCTTATGCACATAAGGTTGTCCAGTTTCCTGAATGGACAAGAATAGCTCACACATTGTTGAAACTTCCTTACAAGCAGGTTGGGAAAACATGTCAGAATGTTAGAAAGGCTCAAGGATTTGCAAGTTCAGGAGATCAAGCCTTCCGGGCCCAAACAATCACTTTAGAAAGACCACAACTGACTATCCCTATGGAAGGGAAGACCTTCAGAGGATTAATAGACACAGAGGCTGACAAGTCGATTATCGCCAAAAGGCACTGGCCCCTTTCTTGGCCCCTACAGCAAGGGAGTGCCCCGTTGGCAGGAATAGGAACAGTAGAAACACCTGCGCAAAGCAGCAAGTTATTAAAATGAGAAAGCAAGGGGCAACAAGGATATTTCCAACCATATATAATTGATGGACGCCCGATCAATCTGTGGGGAAGAGATATACTCCAGCAAATGAAAGTGATGTTAACTACTGAAACCCCTTTATCATAATGGCCACTACCCCACAACATTATGCAGAAAAAATTACATGGCTTTCAGACAAGCCTATCTGGGTGGAGCAGTGGCCGCTAACAAAAGAAAAGCTAGAGGCTCTAGAACATATTGTGAAAGTAGTTACATGCAGGACATATTGAGGAGATCACCAGTCCATGGAATTCTCCGGTATTTGTAATAAAAAAGAAATCAGGAAAATGGAGAAGGCTTACGGATCTAAGAGCGGTAAATAACACCATGGAACCTATGGGTCCTTTACAACCAGGGTTGCCCTTTCCAGCCATGATCCCTCAGGAATGGCCGTTAATTATAATAGACCTTAAAGACTATACGATCCGACTTCAAACAGAGGATCGAAAAAGATTTGCATTCTCGATCCCTTCTATCAGTGTTAAAGCCCCCGCTCAATGATATCAATGGAAGGTATTACCCCAAGGCATGAAAAATAGCCCTACTTTGTGTCAAAAATTTGTTAGCCTAGCTCTAACTCCAATTAGACAAAAATTTCTGAGTGCTTATATTACACACTATATGGATGATATTCTTGGCGCTCACCCCCACCATAACACACTTAATGAGCTGTTAGGCCACTTGACCTTATCCTTGTCAGTATATGGCCTGATCATAGCACCGGACAAAGTACAGAAACAAGCACCATATAACTATCTGGGAAGTACTGTGGAGAAACAGAGGGTTAAGCCTCAAAAATTGTAAATATGAAAGGAGTCTTTAAAAACATTAAATGACTTTCAAAAGCTGTTGGGGGGTATCAGTTGGATCAGGCCCTATCTAAAGATCAACACTCACCAATTAACTCATTTATTTTCTACTTTACGGGGAAATCCCGATCTGACCTCACCCAGAACCTTGACCTTAGAAGCTCAGAGGGAACTTGAGATTTTGGAAGAAGTAATTATCAATGCCACTTTAGATCGAATACATGAACAAGAAGACATCCAGGGTAGTATACCTTCTACTCCAGGGACACCTACCGCAGCCTTACATCAAAAGAAAGGCATACTAGAATGGTGTCATATGACACACCAAATCCCTAACTCTTTAATAACATATCCTACAATGGTAGCACTATTAATTCAGAAATTGGTCAGAAGGAGTATTTGGCTGACGGGAAGAAGTCTTACTATTATTCATTAGCCATACACCCAAATCCAACTCACTCGATTAATACAGAATGATCCTGAATGGCAGATAGTAGTCTCCTCCTTCTCAGGTTACTTGGACTCTCATCATATGGAAAACCCCATTTTACAATTCATGGAACCATACTCATGGATTTTCCTGAAAGTTACCCTTACCTCTCCTATTTCCCAAGCAGATCACACCTTTACTGATGGATCCTCAAAAGGCACTGCAGTTTATTACATACCCCCCAACATAACTGAAATAAGACATACGGGGCTTAAGTCGGCTCAACAAAATGAATTAACCGCGGTAATTATGGTTTTACAAAAGCAACCTCAACCACTCAATATTCTTACGGAAAGCAAATATCGCTTCCAAGTTGCCTTGAAAATCGAGATGGCTAAATTAAAATTCTCTAACACTTCTGATATATTTCCTTTGTTCTTACAACTCCAACGAGTTGTTCAAGAAAGAAAGAACCCCTTCTTTATTATTCATATCCGAGCACACTCCGTACTCCCTGGCCCCCTAACTCAAGGCAATGCAGAAGCGGATTCCCTGACACAAGTTATTGTGATGCCCACGATTGTGCCTCCAGCTCTTCATGAGGCCTCAGTATCCCATAACGACTTTCATCAGAATGCCTACATACTAAAAAGGCAATATCATATTATGAAACAACAAACAAGACAAATTGTCAAATCATGCCCAAAATGTATCCCTTTCTCTTCACCTCCCACGAACACTTCAAAAAACCCTCGTGGACTTCGTCCTAACCATATTTGGCAGATGGATGTTACTCATTATTCTTCCTTTGGGAAATTGCAGTTTATTCATGTAACTATAGATACTTATTCCTCCTTTACCTCTGCCACTTTACACACAGGGGAATCTACTAAACAAGTCATAGATCACTTATTGCAAACGTTCTCAGTTATGGGAATCCCAACACAAATAAAAACAGATAATGCCCCTGCATATACCAGCACAGCTTTCAGAAACTTTTGTAAAACATTCAATATTTCCCATATTACCGGTATCCCCTACAACCCTACCGGACAGGCTATTATTGAGAAGCGACATAAAGATATTAAGACTTATTTACAAAAACAAAAAGGGGGAGAGTACCTGTCCTCCCCTAAATGATGAATACTTATGACATTATACACCTTAAATTTCTTGACAGCAGATGTTAAAGGATTTACACCTGCAGAGAAACAGTTCCAACAAAAGGGAGCTCAGAAGTCAGCTCTGGTCATGTGGAAGGACCCCCTTACAAATACTTGGTATGGTCCAGATCCTCTACTAACATGGGGACGAGGGTATGCTTGTGTCTTTCCAGAAACGTTTGAAAAACCAGTGTGGATTCCTGAAAGGAATGTCCTAGCATGTTCCTCAATTGACAGAGAGGATGAGCAGAATGAGATTCCAGAGGAAAAGGAAGAAAAGCCCAGCAGAGCCACTCGAACCGCCCCCATGTTGGGGGCAGATAAAAGCACTCACATCTCAGGCGATGATGGTGGTAGAAAACACTAGACAGTTAATGACACCTGAGAATGTCTTTCTTGCCATGTTGGCCTTTTTTATCGGTGTAAGTTCCCCCGTGCGAGGGAGAACAATATTGGGCATACCTTCCCTATCTGCCATGGACAAGGCCCGTTACACGGGAAGATAGACTGGGAGAAATATATACCAATAATTCCAGACTCATGGGGGGATATAATTATCCTTTTCTGTCTGATAATATAACCGCAGTAATAAATGTTAGCACGCTAGCCACCCGTACTCCAATATGCTTTAATAGAAATGGCAATGGCAATTGTACCGGACCATGTCTACAACTCGAAACAGAGAAAACTTGGGTTCATGATAAAGAATTGGGAAATATCACAGAAGGAAACAGTGCATATATTTATGTGGAAAAACTTACGCCGAAAGGGGTTCCCACAAGACACTTCAACCAATATCCCCGAATACCTCTCTATCCCTTTGCGAGTCATGTTTGGCCCGGCTCTAGCAATGTCATTAATACCTGAAAAACCTATCTTCCCCTTATGGGAATTATGTCACCTCTCTTACCCTGAAGAGATACAATTAAATAGTCACACAGAGCCAACAAAATTGTAGAATTGGGGTGGACATGACAATTCGACTCATCAGGCACCCTTGAAGGGTTACATGGGAAGTTTTCCTGAAGAGGTACTACAATCTCCCACTTGAGTAGAATTTCGAGGACTATGGAGGGCCTTTTCGACCTTAGACAGAATTAATCATACTTACTTTGAAGCCCACGTCCCACTAAACATAGGCCCAGTAAAGAGCAATTTGTCCTTCATCACTGCATGTGTAAGAACTCCTCAGGTATTTATAGTGGGTAATATATCCATGGTAAATGAAAGTTGTTATTGGAACATAACCTGTATAAATTGTACTCTGAAACAATGAACTGATATTATGGACCACGATAAAATTATCAAGTTGGTGGAACAACCTGCATTTGCAGTTTTTCCCACCAATATCTCCCATGAATGGTATTTGTCATCCAGCGAGCATGCACTCCAGTTAATAGCGCACGGATTAAGTAGACAAAAGAGGCTTGTGGGTTTACTGGTCATCGGTCTCGTGGTCGCGTTAGCATCACTAATAATATCTACTACTGTGTCTACTATATCATTGCAAACTGCGGGGTATGTTAACGAGCTCACCCATAATGTTACTCTGGCATTTCAGGCCCAGGAACAAATTGATAGAGATTTGCTATATAAAATTAACTTACTTGAGCAATCAGTATTATACTTGAGCTCTGAGATAGAAACTTTGAAGGAAAAGCTCTCGTTGCAATGTGACTATAGATAGTTGTATATCTATGTTACTCCTG
This sequence comes from Ornithorhynchus anatinus, assembly GCF_004115215.2. Taxonomy (NCBI): domain Eukaryota; kingdom Metazoa; phylum Chordata; class Mammalia; order Monotremata; family Ornithorhynchidae; genus Ornithorhynchus; species Ornithorhynchus anatinus. The sequence goes on from NW_024396868.1 coordinate 32,201, forward strand.
TGAAATATAATGCCTCGGGTGAAAATTTATCTTGGGATAAAATAAAGAATCGGATGCTGGGTGCATGGCGTGAATCTAAAATCACATTGGACATGGATCAATTAAGAAAAATAACTGAGGAAATTGAGAATAGTCCTCATATGAATGAGCATCCTGAGGCTATCGCCCGTATTGTATTAGATTCATTGAAACATCTTAACCCATTTAATTGGGTATCCGTAGGATTGTATACCTTATCTTATATATTTGTCTTCATCGTGGTATTACTGATGTTTCCTCTGATGACTCGTTTTTTGGCAACCACTCTGAAACCCTTGCTAAGTCAACTTTATGAGCTTCGGCTAGTAAATAAAAAAGGGGGAGATGTTGCAGGACTAGCGTGAGAAGCTAAGGGACTGGGCTTGTGTCCTATCCCCTCTGGCCCACCTGAGCAAGGCTCAGGGCATGCTGGTCTAAGTCAAACATCCCTCCGGGACCTTGAACAGGATAACAAGGAACATTGTGTTTGCCAAAGAGCTGAGTTCTAAGCATTGGATGTAAAAACCACTGAACCTTGACTGGAAGATTAATCATTGTTATGGGTACTGTATAAAACCAAGAGATATGGTGAGATCATTGTTATGGGTACTGTATAAAACTAAGTGATACGGTGAAATAAACTAGTCTATTACCATGAGCCTTAGACTCGACTGGCCCGCTCTTCCCCCCTCTCTATTTTCTTCACTGAGCACTCATCATGCCAAATGCTGGCACATCACTGTGCCTCACTCTCACTTGTCCCGCTGTCGACCTCCGGCCCATGTCCTTCTTCTGGCCTGGAATGCCCTCCCTCCTCACACCTGCCAAACTAGTTCTTTTCCCCTCTTCAAAGCCCTACTGAGAGCTCACCTCCTCCAGGAGGCCTTCCCAGACTGAGCCCCCCTTTTCCTCTACTCCTTTTCCCCTCCACATTGCCCTGACTCCCTCCCTCTGCTCTACTCCCTTCCTCTCTCCATATATTTGTACATATTTATTACTCTACTTATTTTATTAATGATGTGTACATATCTATAATTCTGTTTATCTATTTTGATGGTATTGATGCCTCTCTATTTGTTTTTTTTTTTTTGTCTTACCTCCCCTTCCTAGACTGTGAGCCAATCTGTGGGTAGGGATTATCTCTATCTCTTGCTGAATTGTATATTCCAAGTGCTTAGTACACGGCTTTGCACACAGTAAGCTCTCAATTAATATGATTGAATAAATGAATGAATGGTCTCTGCCCCTCAGCTCTCTGTGCTCTCCCCGTCATTTCCCTGGCCTCTGCCCCTCAGTTTTCAATCTCTCTGTATAGACTTAAATCTTCTCAGTACTCTGCTTATAGTGTGACATGGAGTTTGAGTCTAAACACCAGTCACCACACTTAAGCAAGACATATGCATTGACACTTACTTAGCACCAATTGCAAAATGAACTTTTCATGATATTTCAAATGTTCTGTTCCATGTACAACAGTAAGATAGTAACAGCAGATATCTACACTGATCCTTGTACTGCAGTGTGCAGCCCATCAGGAGTCTAGTCTTCTGCCATTTTTCTTCTGTCCTGCTTAGTAGGCAATAGGTAAATATGTGTTTCTGTCCATTCTGTCAAATAGACTGCCTCCTGAGAGAGAGCCCACTTGACGCTGTAACAATTTTGTCAATACCCAGCTCAAGGTTTTCTCTTTTACTGGAGTGATATAAGAGTGCACCTAGGTGCATGGATGTTGGGCTTAGCAGTTAAGGCCACTCTCTCAAAATATCTCTATTGCATTCTAGGAAGCTTACTCCAATCACTCTGTAGCGACATATAGATTCTCAATACACTGCTTATAATGAGACATGGAATTCGAGTCCAAACACCAGTCATCACTCTCTAGCAAGACACACGTTAAAACCCATTTAGCACAATGGACTCTTGAAAATTCAAATGTTCAATCCCATGTACAGTAGACAGTAACAGAAGATATCCAAATGACTCTTCAGTGTGGTGTAAAATCAGTGCCCATCAGGAGTCTACTGCCCATCAGGAGTCTAGTCTTCTCCATGTGCCATTTTCTTCTATCCTGCTAAGTAGGCAAATTAAGAAACTATGTGTTTCAATCCATTCTGTCCCACAGACTGCCTTCACAGAGAGCAAACCTGACCCCACAATAAATTTGTCACTACCCATCTCATGGTTTTCTCTTTCACTCAACATTTGGATGTAAGAGACTTCTTAGATGCAAGGATGTACTAAGCAGTTTAGCTCATGATCTCAAAACATGAATTTTCCTTCTGGAAGCTTAGACAAATAATTGCGTGTGGACTTGCATGTTTCCTGCACTCTTCTTAGAGTATGCCATGTTGTTTGGATACAAACACCAGTCACCACTCTCTAGAAACTCAGTTGGGTTAACTCCTGTTTGGCACAAATTGCCAAATGAACTCTGCTTGAAATTACAAGAATTAAGTTCTGTGCACAGTAGTAACACAGTAACAGAAGATAACAACACTAATCCTTGCAGTGCAGTGAAGAGTCTATTAGGAGTCTGTTTCTGCATGCGCTATTTTTCTTATGTCTTGCTAAGTAGGCAAGGTAAATGAGTGTTTTGTTTCTGCCCATTCTATCAAATGGTCTGCATTCACAGATAGCTCCAGAGTCCAAGGGCCCCAAAGCTTCAGAGCTCTAGATCCCAAGAGCCCCAGGAGCCCTGGAGACCCAAGAACCCCAGGAGATACAAAGCAGCAGAGCCCCAGAACCTCAGGAGCCCCAGAAGCCCTAAAGTCAAAAAGCCCCAAAGCTCCATGAGCCCCAGAGACCCTGAGCCCCAGAAGCCCCAGATCTCCAGGAACACCCAGGCCCCAAGCCCCTGAGGCCTGGTGTCCCAGATACCACAAGGCACCTAAGACTCAGAGCCCCAGGAGCTCTAGGAGCCCAAAAGCCCCTGAGCCCTAGAGACCCAGTTCCTGGGTCCCCTCTTATTCTCCATCTACACTCATTATTCCCTTAGAGAACTCATTCACTTCTACGGCTTCAACTACCACATCGATGCGGTTGACACTCAAATCTACATCTCCAGCCCTGATCTCTCTGCAGTCTTGCATTTCCTCTTGCCTACAAGACATCTCTACTTGGATGCTCTCCCATCACCTCAAGCTTAATGTGTCCAAAACAGAACTCCTTATCTTCCTACCCAAACCCTATCCTACTCCTGACTTTCCCATCACTGTAGATGGAACCACTATCCTTCCTTTATTCACTCATTCAGTCATATCTATTGAGCGTTTACTGTGTGCAGAGCTCTGTACGAAGCACTTGGGAAGTACAGTTCGGCTACAAATAGAGACAATCCCTACCCAACAATGGGCTGACAGTCTAGAAGTGGGAAGACAGACAACAAAACAAAACAAAACAAGTTGACAGGCATCAATAGCATCCATATAAATAAATAGAATTATAGATATATACACATCATTAATATAATAAAATCATAAATACATAGATAAGTACTGTGGGGCAGGTGGGGGGCTGGAGCAGAGGGAGGGAGGCAGGACAATGGAAAGGGGAGGAGGATCAGAGGAAAAGGGGAGTTCAGTCTGGGAAGGCCTTCTGGAGGAGGTGAGCTTTCAGTCTGGGAAGGCCTTCTGGAGGAGGTGAGCTTTCAGTAGAGCTTTGAAGCGGGGAAGTGTGATTGGTGGATTTGAGGAGGGAGGGCGTCCAGGCTAGAGGAAGGATGTGGGCCAGGGGTTGATGGCGGGACAGGCGAGAAAAAGGCACTGTGAGAAGGTTAGCACCAGAAGAGTAGAGTGTGTGGGCTGGGCTGTAGAAGGAGAGAAAGGAGGAGAGGTAAGAACGGGGATGGTGATGGAGAGCTCTGAAGTCAATAGTGAGGAATTTGTGCTTGATAGGAAGGGTTATTGGCAACCACTAGAGATTTTTGAGGAGTGGGGTGACATGTCCAGAAAGTATCTATAGAAAGAGAATCCGGGCAGCAGAGGTGAAGTATAGACTGAAGTGGGGAGAAAAGGAGGATGGGCGATCAGAAAGGAGGCCAATGAAGTAATCCAGTCAGAATATTATTAAAGCCTGTACCCGTAAGGTAGCAGATTGGGTGGAGAGGAAAGGGCGAATCTTGGCGATGTTGTCAAGGGGAGACCGGCAGGTTTTGGTGATGGATTGGATATGTGGGTTGAATGACAGAACAGAGTCAAGGATGACACCAAGGTGGTGGGTTTGTGCAGCGAGAAGGATGGTAGTGCTCTCCACAGTGACGGGAAAGTCAGGAAGAAGACAGGGTTTGGGAGGGAAGATAAGGAGCACAGTTTTGAACATGTTGAGATTTAAGTGGCAGGAGGACATCTAGGAGGAGATGTCCTGAAGACAGGAGGAGATGCGAGTCTGGAGGGAGGGAGAGAGAACAGAGGAGGAGATGTAGATTTGGGTATCATCTATGTAGAGCTGATAGCTGAAGCCGTGGGAGCGAATGAGTTCACCAAGGGAGTGAGTATAGATGGAGAACAGAAGGGGACTAATCTCTAGAGTTAGGGGATGGAAGGGGGAGGAGGAGCCGGCGAAGAAGACTGTGAATAAACGGCCAGAGAGATGAGAGGAGAACCAGCAGAGGACGGAGTCAGTGAAGCCAAGGTTGCATAACGTGTTGAGGAGAAGGGGATGGTCAACAGTGTCAAAGGCATCAGAGAGGTCAAGGAGGATTAGGATAGAGTAGGAGCCATTGGATTTGGCAAGAAGGAGCTCACTGGTGACTTTTGAGAGGGCGGTTTTGGTGGAGTGGAGGGGATGGAAGCCAGATTGAAGGGGATGCAGGAGATAGTTGGAGGAGAGGAAATCGAGGTAGCTAGTGTAAATGACTCGCTCTAGGAATTTGAAAGGAAGGGTAGGAGGGAGATGAGAGATAACTGGAGGGGGCAGCGGTGTCAAGGGAGTGTTTTTTTTTAGGATGGGTAGAAATGGGAATATTTATAGGCAGAGGGGAAGCAGCTGTTAGATAGTTGAAGATGGAAGTTAAGGCAGGGAGGAGGGAAGGGGTGAGAGTTTTTATAAGGTGAGAGGGAATGAGTTCAGAAGCTCTAATAATGGAGGGGGTGGCACTTGAGAGGAGGGAGGAGATCTCCTCTGAAGATACTAGTGGGAAGGATGGGAAAGTAGAGGAGGGGATCAAGAGCAGGGGTGATGGAGAAGTGGTGGGGGTGACTTGGGGGAGCTCAGACCTGATGGTGTTAATTTTCCTAATGAAGTAGGTGGCCAGATCATTGTGGGTGAGAGATGGAGGAGAGGAAGGACCTGGGGGCCAGAGGAGGGAGTTTAATGTCTGGAACAGCTGATGGGGATGATGGGCATTGATGTCATTAAGGGAAGAGAAGTAGTTTTGCCTGGCAGAAGAGATGGCAGGGTTAAGGCAAGAAAGGATAAATTTGAAGTGAACAAGTTTGGCCTGATGATTAGACTTCGGCTAGCAGCAATCAGCAGCTCGAGCATAAGAGCGAAGGAGGTGGACAAGGCTGTGGGTAAGTGGGGCGATTTCAACAAAGGACTAAGGAAGTGAGTGAGTTGAGCTGAGTAGAGAGGGTGGAGTTGAGAGCATCTATTTGGTCAACAAGAGTGGGTAAGGGAGACAAAGTAGGGTGTGATGTGCTATCCTCTCTCACTTCTCTTTCATTCTTTAGGAGAGTGAGAAAACACGTATAGGGAACCGGGAGCAGTGTTAGAGAAAAGTGCCTGAGGAAGCCAAGGGAGCCCGAAGCAAAGCCTTGACTACTGTAGCAGTCTCCTTGCAGGCCTCTCTGTCTCCGGTCTCTCCACACTCCGGTCTATATTTCACTCTGCTGCCCACATCATTTTCCAGCAAAAGCATTCAGCCTGTGTATCCCGACCTCTCAGCAACTTCTTGTTTCTTGCCCATTTACCTCTGCATCAAGCAGAAACTCCCCACCATTGACTTTAAAGCATTCAATCACCTTGTCCCCTCCTATCTTACCTTGCTGATTTCCTACTATACTCCAGACCATACACTTCACTCCTCTAATGCCAAGCTCTTCACTGTACCTAGGTCTCATCTATGTTGGAGCCAACCTCTCGCCCATATCCTGCTTCTGACCTGGAACGTCCTCCCCCTTCATATCCTGCTGACCATCACTCTCCTCACCTTCAAAAACTTATTAAAATCACATCTCCAAGAGATCTCCCCCTACTAAGCCCTCGTTTCCCCTACTCCCTCTCCCTTCTGTGTTACCCTCATACTTGGACTTACACCCTTTACTCACCCCACCTTCAGCCCCACAGCACTTTTGTACATAGTGGTTTTAACTCCCGCCTTCCTCTCTAGACCGTAAGCTCCTTGTAGACAGAGAAAGTCAAGTATCTACCAACTCTGTAACATTGTACTCTCCCAAAAGCTTAGTACACTGACTATTTGTTTTGTTCTGTTGTCAGTCTCCCCCTTCTAGACTGTGAGCCACTAGTTGGGTAGGGATTGTCTCTATCTGTTGCTGAATTGTACTTTCCAAGCGCTTAGTACGGTGCTCTGCACACAGTAACACAGTCAATAAATTATATTGAATGAATGAATGAATGCACTCGGAGAGAGTGGAGGTTTCTGTGAGGGTGTAATACAGATTTTGGGCAGCGGGGAATGTGAGAGAGGAGGCAGGTTAGAAGGTTATGGTCAGAGAGAGAGAGTTCAGAGTTGGTGAGTGTGGAAATAGTGCAACCGTTAGAGATGATGAGATCTAGAGTGTGACCAAGTTGGTGAGTAGGCCAAGTGCGGTGGAGCAGGAGGTTGGCGGAATCAAGGAGTGATAGAAGGCGGGCGGCAGAGGAGTCACTGGGTACATCCATGTGGATGTTTCAGTGTCTGAGGATCAAAGTGGGCATGAAAAGGAGAGAAGGTGAGGAAGGCGTCAAAATGGTTAAAGAAGTTGGAGGTGGGACCGGGGGCAGCCACAAGATGATGGCTACAAGAATCAGCCTGTATCAAAAGCCCATAATCTTGGCATTATCCTTGAATCCTCTCTCTCATTCAACCCACATATTCAATTCACCACTCAATCCTGTCGGTCTCACCTTCACACTATCACTAAAATCCTCCCTTTCCTCTCTATCCAAACTACTACCATGTTAATACAGTTACTCATCCTAACCTGCCTGGATTACTGCATCAGCCTCCTTGTTGATCTTTCAGCCTCCTGTCCCTCGCCCCTCCAGTCCATACTTCACTATGCTGCCCATATCAGATTTTTACAAAACCTAGAGTTAGAATTAAGGTTAAGGTTAGGGCTAGATGTATGGTAAAATGTAGGGTTAGAGTGAGGGTTTGATCACCCCAGCGCTCAGAACAGTGCTTGGCACATAGTAGGCACTTCTCAAATACCATAATTATGATTATTATCATTATTAAGGTTAGGGTTAGAGGTAGAGTAAGGGTTAAGTATGGCCAGGATTAGCAGGGCGTGGCTTAGTGGAAAGAGGGAGTCAGAGGTGGTGGGTTCTAATCCTTGCTCCTCCACCTGTCAGCTGCGTGACTTTGGGCAAGTCACTTGACTTCTCAGTGCCTCAGTTACCTCATCTGTAAAATGGGAATTAAGACTGTGACTCCCATGAGGGGCAATCTGATTATCTTGTATCTACCTCAATGCTTGGCACATAGTAAGTGCTTCACAAATGCCATCATTATTATTAGGGCAATTTGTTCCCCTGGAAGATACAGATGAGTGAAATTCTTGGGACTGATAGTTCCCCTTGACACGGACCCCCAGTCATGATACCACAGCCCTGAAGATTTAGGGTTAATGCTAAGGTTAGGGCTAAAGTTGGAATTCATTTTAGGGTTAGTATTTGGGTTAGGCTTAGGTTTAAGATTAAGATTAGGGTAAAGGTTAGGATTAGGATCAGTGATAGGATCAAGTTCAGAATTAGGGAATGCGTTAGGGTTACAGTAAGGGTTAGGGTCAGTATTAGGGTTAGAGTTAGGATTAGGATTAGAGGTAGTGTTATGGTTTGGGATAGGGCTCCAGTAAGAGTAAAACCTAGGGTTAGGGTGAGGTTTAGGGTTAGTGTTTGGGTAGGTGTAAGGCTAGGGCTTCTGTAAGTGTTGGATTAGGATTAGGTGTAAGTATAGATCTAGGGCTAGGGTTAAGGTTAAGGTTAGAGTTAGTTTTAAAGTTACAGTAAGGGATAGGGTTAGGATTAGGACTATTGTTAAATTTGTGGTTAGTGTTGGGGTTGGAATTAGGGTTAGTGTTAATGGCTATTACTAAAACTAGGGTTAGGGTTAGGGATAGTGTTAGGGCTAGGGTTAGGGGTAGGACTTGGCTTGTGGCTTGTTTTAGGAATAGGGTTAAGTCTAAATTTAAATTTAAAGTTAGGGGTGGCATTAGGACAGGGTTTAGGTTTGGGTTAAGATTAAAGTTTGGGTTAGTGTTAGGGTTAGGGTTAGAGTTAGCACTCTGGCTAGCATTAGGTTAGCATGAGGTTTGGGGCTAGATCTAGTGTCAAGGTTAGGGTTAGAGTGAGAGTTAGGATTAGGAGTAGGGTTAAGGGCACTCCCCCAGACTCACCGGTAAGGGAGGAGGCGTCGGCTTCCTCCTCTCGCCCCGATGCCGCTTCCGCACTATCCCTCCTCCCCCTTCCCCTCCTTCGAAGCCCATATCATTCGCCTCTACCACCCACTCCAGTTACTTGTCGCCGTCATCTACCGCCCTCCCGGTCCCACCTCCGACTTCTTCAACCACCTTGACCCCTTTCTCACCTTCCTTCTCTCCTTCTCTCTGCCCACTCTGATCCTTGGAGACTTCAACATCCATACGGATGTACCCGACGACTCCTCTGCCGCCCGCCTGCTATCCCTCCTCGACTCTGCCGACCTCCTCCTCCACCATACCGCGCCCACTCACCGACTCGGTCACACCCTCGATCTCGTCATCTCCTACCGCTGCACTATCTCCTCCCTCACCAACTCTGAAATCCCTCTCTCTGACCATAACCTTCTCACCTGCCTCATCTCTCACACTCCCTCCCCCTGCAAATCTTCGCTACTGCCCCACAGAGACCTCCGCTCTCTCGATCCCATCCGTCTTTCCAAAAGCATCTCTCCTCACCTTGCCGCCCTGTCCTCACTTCCCACTCTCAATGATCAGGTCTCCGCTCTCAACTACACCCTCTCTACTCACCCCTTTCCCTCCGCCGCTCTCGCTCCACTAACCCACAGCCCTGGATCACCTCCTCCGTCCGCCTCCTACGCTCCTATGCTCGAGCTGCTGAGCGCTGCTGGCGAAAGTCCAAGCACCAAGCCGACCTCACACACTTCAAATTTATCCTTTCCTGCCTTAACTCTGCCCTCTCCTCCGCCAGGCAAAGCTTCTTCTCCTCCCTCATCGACACCCATGCCCGTCACCCCCGCCGATTGTTCCGGACCTTTAACTCTCTCCTTAGGCCCCCTGTTCCTCCCCCTCCCCCATCTCTCACCCCCAATGATCTGGCCACCTATTTCCTCACGAAAATCAACACGATCAGGTCTGAGCTCCCCAAAGTCACCCCTCCGCCTCTCCCCTCCCCCCCACCAACCCCCTCCCCTACTTTCCCATCCTTCCCTGCAGTATCCTCAGAGGAGATCTCCTCCCTCCTCGCAAGTGCCACCCCCTCCACCTGCGCCTCGGACCCCATTCCCTCTCACCTTCTTAAAACCATCGCCCCTGCCCTCCTCCCTTCCTTAACTTCTATTTTTAACCACTCAATCTCCAAGGGCTCCTTCCCCTCTGCCTTCAAACATGCCCACGTCTCCCCCATCCTAAAAAAACCCGCTCTTGACCCCACTTCCCCCTCCAGTTATCGTCCTATCTCCCTACTACCCTTCCTTTCCAAAATCCTAGAACGAGTCGTCTACGATCGATGCCTAGAATTCCTTAACTCCCATTCTCTCCTAGACCCCCTCCAATCTGGCTTCCGTCCCCTCCACTCTACCGAGACTGCTCTCTCTAAGGTCACCCGTGACCTCCTTCTTGCCAAATCCAATGGCTCCTACTCCATTCTGATCCTCCTTGACCTCTCTGCTGCCTTTGACACTGTCGACCATCCCCTCCTCCTCCATACCTTATCTCACCTTGGCTTCACGGACTCTGTCCTCTCCTGGTTCTCCTCTTACCTCTCTGGCCGATCATTCTCGATCTCCTACGCTGGAGCCTCCTCCCCCTCCCATCCTTTAACTGTTGGAGTTCCTCAAGGGTCAGTTATTGGCCCTCTTCTGTTCTCCATTTACACTCACTTCCTCGGTGAACTCATCTGCTCTCACGGCTTTGACTACCATCTCTACGCAGATGACATGCAGATCTACATCTCTGCCCCTGTCCTCTCCCCCTCCCTTCAGGCTCGCATCTCCTCCTGCCTCCGGGACGTCTCCACCTGGATGTCGGCCCGCCACCTAAAACTCAACATGAGCAAGACTGAGCTCCTCATCTTCCCTCCCAAACCCGGTCCGCTCCCAGACTTCTCTATCACCGTGGATGGCACGACCATCCTTCCCATCCCACAGGCCCGCAATCTCGGTGTCGTCCTTGACTCGTCCCTCTCGTTCACCCCACACATTCTATCCGTTACCAAGACCTGCCGGTTTGACCTCTACAATATCGCCAAGATCCGCCCTTTCCTCTCCACCCAAACGGCTACCTTACTATTACGGGCTCTCGTTATATCCCGGCTAGACTACTGTGTCAGCCTTCTCTCTGACCTCCCTTCCTCCTCTCTCGCCCCGCTCCGGTCTATTCTTCACTCCGCTGCCCGGCTCATCTTCCTGCAGAAACGATCTGGGCATGTCACTCCCCTTCTTAAACAACTCCAGTGGTTGCCTATCGACCTCCGCTCCAAACAAAAACTCCTCACTCTAGGCTTCAAGGCTCTTCATCACCTTGCCCCTTCCTACCTCTCCTCCCTTCTCTCTTTCTACCGCCCACCCCGCACGCTCCGCTCCTCTGCCGCCCACCTCCTCACCGTCTCTCGGTCTCGCCTATCCCTCCGTCGACCCCTGGGTCACGTGCTCCCGCGGTCCTGGAACGCCCTCCCTCCTCACCTCCGCCAAACTGATTCTCTTTCCCTCTTCAAAACCTTACTTAAAAATCACCTCCTCCAAGAGGCGTTCCCAGACTGAGCTCCTCTTCCCCCTCTACTCCCTCTGCCATCCCCCCTTTACCTCTCCGCAGCTAAAGCCTCATTTTCCCCTTTTCCCTCTGCTCCTCCACCTCTCCCTTCCCATCCCCACAGCACTGTACTCGTCCGCTCAACTGTATATATTTTCGTTACCCTATTTATTTTGTTAATGAATTGTACATCGCCTTGATTCTATTTAGTTGCCATTGTTTTTACGAGATGTTCTTCCCCTTGACGCTGTTTAGTGCCATTGTTCTTGTCTGTCCGTCTCCCCCGATTAGACTGTAAGCCCGTCAAACGGCAGGGACTGTCTCTATCTGTTGCCGACTTGTTCATCCCAAGCGCTTAGTACAGTGCTCTGCACATAGTAAGCGCTCAATAAATACTATTGAATGAGTGAATGAATCTAGGCCTAGAGCTAGTGTTAGCGGAAGGGTTAGGACTAGGCCTAGAGCTAGGGATAAATTTAGGATTAGTGTTAGGGTTAGTGCTAGGGTTAGGGTTAGGGCTAGGGCTACACCTAGGGTTAGGGTCAGGGTCAGGGTTATGGTTAGGTTTTGGGTTAAGGTAATGTTTAGCAAAAAGGCTAGGGTTAGGGTTATGGAGGGGCTTGGGTTAGCAATAGGGTTAGAGCCAGGGATGTGATTAGGTTGAGGGCTGGGGTTAAGTGTGATTTTAGGGTTGGGGTTAGGGGGAGGATGAGGGTTAACCCTAAACCTAACCCTGTCTCTAAATCTAGCTCTAACCCTAGCCCCCACTCTAAATCTAATCCTAAACCTACCTCTAAATTTAGCCCTATCTATATCCCTTATACCTAACTCTAACCCTAATTTTAATCTTAATCCTAGGTTTACTCTTAACCCTAATCCAAAAACTAACCATATCCCTAAACCTCATCCTATCGGTAGCCCTAACCCTCACCATAGCCCTAGGTCTAACCCTTTCCTTAAACCTAACCCTAAACCTCACCATAATGAAAATCCTGATGTTTATTCTAACTCCAAAAATAATCCAAGCCTCAGGTTTAGCGGTAGCCATTACAATAACACTAACTCTAACCTAACCCTAACCATAATTCCAGCTTTAAACCTAAACTTAATCCCAACCACAAGGCTAAAGAGAACCTTAAACCTGATCCTAAACCTAGCTCTAACCCTCACCCTAACACTAAACCTAGCCCTCACCCTTAAATTAAGCTCTCACCCTTATTCTTAGACTTCAGCCTTAACCTTAGCCCTAATCCTAGCCTAGTTCCAACAGTAACCCTCGGCCTAGCCCTAAATCTAAATTTAAACCTAACTTTAACTCAAATTGTAAATTTGGCTGTGGGCCTTCCGCTAGTCCTAATGCTAACCCTAACCTAAACTCAATTAACTCTGACCCTGTTACCCTAAACCTAAATTTAGCCCTATCCCTAACCCTCATCCTTGCCCTTACCCTAAACATAACCCTACAACCTAACGCCAAACCAAACCCTAACGCTAACCCTCACCCTAACCCAAGTGCTGTTCCTAACCCTAACCTGAAACCTGACCCTAAACAAGCCCTCAAACTAGCCCTAGCCCTAGCCTTAGTTCTAACACTAATCCTAATACTAACCCTAACATTGGCCTCAGATTTCACCCTAACCATCACCCTAACCCTAACCCCAACCCTAAATTGAACCCTAGCCATAGTTCCTCCAGAAGAGAATCTAGAAGCCTGTGTGAGTGGGCTCTTCCAACCCCCAAAATAATGTTTTCCCTGTTAACTAATCAGGGTAACACAATGAACAAACCCTATGGATAGCCCAATCCCTAAACCAAACCCTAACCCTAACCCCAACTCTAACACTAACCCTACTCTCAGAAGTGTGTCTAGGGGTCTATGTGAGTGGAAATTATCAGCCCCAAGAATGTTGCTCAACCTGTAACTATTCCAGGGCAACCAATTGGCCTAACTCTAACCTTGGTCCTAAACCTAACCGCAAATCTACCCCTAACCCTAACTTTAATCCTAACCTTAACCTTAATCCTATACCTAAAACTAACCTCTGGGACTCCTGGGGCTCTGGGGCTCTTGGGGCTTCAGGGGTCCCGAAACTGTGGGATCAGGGGCACTGGGGATCCTGGGATTCGGTGCTCTGGGCTCTAGGTCACCTGGGGCTCTAGGGCCTAGGTGCCTTGGGGCTCCTGGGGCTCTTGTTCTTCTGAGGCTCTGGGCCTTTGGGGCTCTGGAGCCCTGGGACCACTGGGGTTCTTTGGACTCCAGGGCTCCTAGGGCTCTGGGGTTTTGGTATTCCTGGGACTCTGGGGCTCCTGGGCCTCTGGGGTCCTGGGGCTCTGGGTCTCTGGGGCTTTGGGGCCTTGGCACTCCAGTGGTTCATGGGACTCCAGGTCTCTTAGGGGTATAGCAATCTAGCTCTCTGGGACTTTAGGGATCCTGATACTCTGGGGTTCTGGACTCTGGGGCGCCTAAGGTCTGGGGCCTTGGGCACCTCTGAAGCTCTGAGGCACTTGGGACTCTGGTGCTCTGGGGCCCTGGTCGCTGGGGTTCTGGTACACCTGGGGCTCAGGGGCTCGGGGGCTCAGGGGCATTGGTAATGCAAGAGTTCTAGGGCTCCTGGACCTCAGGGCTTCTTTGGCCCGGGGACTCCTGGACCTCTGGGTCTCTGGAACTCTGGACTCTGTGGGTCGGGGGTTCTGACGATCTGGGACTCAAGAGACTTTGGGGTTCTGAAGCCTTGGAGCTTCTGTAGCTCTGGGTATCCTAGGAAACTGGAGCTTTGGACTCCGGGTTTCTGGGGTTCCTGGGTTATGGGGCTCTGGGGTATGAGGTTTCTAGGGTTCTGGGGTTCCTGGGGTTCTTGGGACTCCAGGACTCCTGGGTCTCTGGAGATCTCAGGCTTTGGGCCTCCTGGAACTCTGGGGCTCTGGGCTCTGGGCTCTGGGGCTTTTTCAGCTCTGGGGATCCTAGGGTTCTGGGACTCTCTGGCTTTGGGGTCATATGGCTCCTGGGGCTCAGGGGCCTTGGGGCTCTGGATTTCGGGGTTCTGGACTCCTGGGGCACTCTTTCTTCTCTGGACGCCGACACGTGGGTCCGGGACCTCCTCTCCCCTTGAGCCCCGCCCCGGACCGCCGGTTTCCCGTTCCCATTTGGTTCTTTCAACTCCGGAGGCCAACACATGTGTGACGAGATCTCTCTTCCCGAGAAGCTATCAAACTTCAATGACTTGCCTCCGGGCTCATGGTTGTCTCCCCCACCCGGACATCTGCATCCCCCCGGAAGGACTCCGACACCGAGGACCCCTCCACCGCCACCGCAGGCCCCACAACCACCAGAACCACTGTGCAGCTCCCAGACCATACCCCATCTCTCCGCTGACCCTTCAACTTCCAACTCCTCTGGTCTAGCACCCCCTCGAAGCCCGTCCAGGTTGCCAACACGGACCGTGGGACACTGTTTTCCCCATTCCCCACACCCCCAGAGTCGTGGTACGTTGTGCTGCCCTCTCCTAACCCCCACCCCCGAGCCGTGGGACATTGTTCTCCCCTGCTCACCCCCAGCCCCGGGCCGTGGGATAATGTGCTCCCCAGCCCTACTCCCCTCGGGACGTGGGACATTGTGTTCCCCAACTCTCCCCCACCCCCCAAGGCCATGGGACATTACATCCCCAACTGTCTAGCCGCTCCCTGCCCCCTCTGCCCCGAAACAGCCATCCTTTGAGGAGCCCCGACTCACTCCTCTCCTGTGATCTGACTAGAGGGGAATGATTTTCCCCGCCACCCCCCTCCTCCCAGGGCAACACTGTCCTTGTTCTCACTGTGTTATTCCTAGCTGTTACCTGCGCCCGCACCTACTCGCTCCGCCAATGTTGCTTGGTCATCTACTCCTCTCCCAAGGAGTTTCCGCTCCTCTATCTCCCATAAAAGCTCCACTCTCCTCCAAATCGGCCATCCGCAGGGCTCCCTCCGCCGCCTCAGAGAGATTTGGGCCACGATCCTCAGCAATCTACTTGCCGGTAGCCTTTTGATTTTGATTTGATAGACCCATGGACAAGTCAATATTCGACTCTAGACATCACCCGCTTATTAATAATATTATATTGTATCTTATTATTTTACTGTTGCTATCACATGCTAATTGTTAACTCTACTCAGTGCTGTCACTTACCTCACCGATTCCACCATGACCTTCCAACCCTCTTCCTCCAATCTGCCCTTCCCAATCCTCACCTTCCCCTTCCCCTCTCCCGCCCAGCTTTTCCCCTCACTTTCCTCCGTCCCCTCTCCTCTTTCCCACCCTCTCCCTAGAACCCCACTTTACCAGCGCCACTCCTCATCCCCCTCTCCTTGCTCTCTTACCCACCGAACCCCCTCTTCCCACCCCCTTCCCATCCCTATTTTCTGCCCATATCCCATCCCGGTTTTCCGGTCCCATCACCACCCCTCATCCCCCTCTCCCCGCCCAGGTCCCAGCCATCTCATTCCCATCCAAACCCTCCCCTCCCTCGGCCCCGTTCCCCCTCCCTCCTCCTCCACAGCAGCTGCTGCCAACTGTGGTCTAGGGAATCCCCGCTCCATTATAGGTAAGCTCCCTTTCATCCTCGACCTTTTCCTTTCCCTCTCTCTCCTCCTCCTCGCACCTAGGGAGACCTGGTTCACCCGCGAGGACACGGTCTCTTCCGCTGCTCTCTCCACCAGAGGTTTCTCCTTCTCCCACTTCCCCAGACTCACCGGGAAAGGAGGAAGCGTCGGCTTCCTGCTCGCACCCAAATGCTGCTTTCCCACGGTTCCTCCTCCCCCTTCCCTCTCCTTCCCCTCCTTTGAAGTCCATATTATTCGCCTCTACCACCCCCTCCAGATTCTTGTAGCTGTTCTCTACCGACGCCCTGGTCCCACCTCCAGCTTCTTTAATCACCTTGACCCCTTTCTCACCTTCCTTCCTTTTCACCTTCTCCCTGCCCACTCTGATCTATGGAGTCTCCACCATCCACATGGATGTACCCGGTGACCCCTCTGCCAGCCGGCTGCTATCACTCCTCACTCTGCAAACCTCCTGCTCCACCACACCTCGCCCACTGACCAACTTGGTCACACCCTCGACCTCATCATCTCTCACCGCTGCACTATCTCTGCCCTCACAAACTCTGAAATCCCTCTCTCTGTCCATAACCTTCTCACCTGCCTCCTGTCTCATACTCCCTCCCCCTGCAAATCTGTATTACTCCCCCATAGAGACCTCAGTTCTCTTGACCCCATCCGTCTTTCCCAAAGCATCTCACCCCACCTTGCCTCCGTATCCTCTCTTCCCACTCTCGATTATCAGATTACTGCTCTCAACTCCACCCTCTCTACTCAACTCAACTCAACTCGCTCGCTCCCCATTTCCTCCGCCGCTCTGGCTCCACTAACCCGTAGCCCTGGATTACTGCCTCTGACTGCCTCCTTCCCTATTAGGCTCGAGCTGCTGAGCGCTGCTGGAGAAGGTCTAAGCACCAAGCCAAGCTTATTCACTTCAATTTACCCTTTCCTGCCTTAACTCTGCCCTCTCCTCTGTCAGGCAACACTACCTATCTTCCTTCATTGACGACCATGCCCTTCACTCCAGCCAATTGTTCTGGAATTTTAACTCTCTCCTCAGGCTCCCTGTTCCTCCCTCCCCCCGTCCCGTCCCCCCCCCATCGCTCACCCCCAACGATCTGGTCACCTACTTCATTACGAAAATTAACACTATCAGGTCAGAGTTCCCCCAAGTCACCCCCTTCTCCATCACCGCCCCACCCCGGCCCCCAACGCTCTCCCTTACTTTCCCATCCTTACCTGCAGTGTTGTCTTCAGAAGAGATTTCCTCCCTCCTCGCAAGTGCCACCCCTCCACCTGTGTGTCAGACCCCATTCCCGCTCACCATATAAAAACTATCGCCCCTTCCCTCCTCCCCTCCTTAACGTCTACCTTTAACCACTCACTCTCGAATGGCTTCTTCCCCTATACCTGCAAACATGTCCATGTCTCCCCCAACCTAAAAAAACCCCTCTCTCCACCCCACTTCCCCTTCCATTTATCGTCCTATCTCCCTCCTACCCTTCCATTCCAAACTCCTAGAACGAGTCATCTACACTTGCTGCCTTGAATTCCTCAACACCAACTCTCTCCTGGACCCCCTCCAATCTGCCTTCCATCCCCTCCACGCCAGCAAAACAACCCTCTCAAAGATCACCCATGACCTCCTTCTCCCCATATCTAATGGTTCCTACTCTATTCTAATCCTCCTCGACCTTTCAGCTGCCTTTGACACTGTCGACCATCCCCTTCTCCTCCACACTTCATCTCACCTTGGCTTCATGGACTCTGTCCTCTCCTGGTTCTCCTCTTACCTCTCTGGCCGTTCATTCTGTGTCTCCTTTACGGGCTCCTCCTTCCCCTTCCATTCACTAACTGTAGGGGTCCCTCAAGGATCAGTTCTTGGCCTTCTTCTGTTCTCCATTTCTACTAAATCCCTTGGTGAACTCATTCACTCCCATGGCTTCAACTATCACCTCTACGCAGATGACACCCAAATCTACATCTCCTCTGCTGTTATCTCTTCCTCCGTCCAGGCTTGTATCTCCTCCTGCCTCCCAGGACGTCTCCACCTGGATGTCTGCCCACCACCTAATACTCAACATGTCTAAAACTGAGCTCCTTATCTTCCCTCCCAAACTCTGTCCTTTCCCTGACTTCCCTGTCACAGTGGATGGCATTACCGTCCTTCGCGTCTCATGGGCCTGCAACCTTGGTGTAGTTCTTGACTCACATTTCTTGACTCAACTCTTTCATTCACCCCACATTTTCAATCCATCTCCAACAGCTGCCGGTCTCACCTGCACAATATCCGCAAGATCCTCCCTTTCCTCTCCATCCAAATTGCTATCGTGTAGGTACAAGCTCTCATCATATCCCGACTGGATTATTGTGTCAGCCTTCTCTCTGATCTCCCCTCCTACTGTCTCCCCCGACTCCAGTTTATTCTTCATTCCCCTGACCGGATCATCTTCCTACAGAAACGCTCTGGGCATGTCACTACCATCCTCAAAAACCTCCAGTGGTTGCCTATCAAACTTTGAAGGAAACAAAAACTCTTCACACTTGGCTTCAAAGGTCTCCATCACCTTACCCCCTCCTACCTCACCTCCCTTCTCTCTTTCTACTGCCCACCCCGTACACTCTGCTCCTCTGCCGCTCACCTCCTCACGGTCCCCCATTCATGCCTATCCTGCCATCGACCCCTGGCCCAGGTCCTACCGCTGTCCGGGAATGCCCTCCCTCCTCACATCCGCCAAACTAACTAACTCTCTTCCCCTCTTCAGAGCGGTATTGAGGGCTCACCTCCTCCAGGAGGCCTTCCCAGGCTCAGCCCCCCCTTTCCCTCTGCTCTACCTCCCCTCCCCTCACCCTCCAACCTCCGTTCTCCCCCTTTCCCCTTCCCTCACCACTGTGCTCATTTGCATATATCATTTATTACGCTATTTTGTTAATGAGGTGTATATCTCCTTGATTCGTTATCTTGTTGATGTTATCTTGTTTTGTTTTTCTTTGCTGTCTCCCCCGTTTAGACTGTAAGCCCGTATTTGGGCAGGGATTGTCTCTATCTCTTGGCGAATTGTACATTCCAAGCGCTTTGTACAGTGCTCTGCACATAGTAAGCACTCAATAAATACTATTAAAACAATGAATGAATGAATGAATGATTCATAGCGTCACCATGGATATACTTTCTCCAGAAAGTCCTGTCCTCTGCCATAATCCTCAACCTTTCCAATGGTTCTTCCATTATCATTGTTATGGCCGCCTACCACCTAGCTGCTGGTCTGCTTCTTCTGTGTTTTCCCTAGACTTTTCCTAGCATTGGTGTCTTCTCCAGAGAAGCGGTCCTCCTGATTACGTGTCCAAAATTTGCTAACCTAAGTCGAATCATTTCGCCGTCCAAAGACCACTATGCTTTAATTTGCTCCAAAATCCATTTGTTTGGTTTTCAGGCTGTCCATGGTATGCACAAAAGCCTTCTCCAATACAACCTTTCAAAAGAATTGATCTTTTTTCTACCCTGGTTTTTCACTGTCCAGCTTTCAGATCCATACATTGTCACTGGAAACACCATAGAGTTGACAATTTGTGTTTGTGCGGCAATTGCTACATCAGCACATGTTATAACTTTTCCCAGGCTCTTCATAGCAATTCTTCCTAATACTGATCTTCCGCACATTTCTTGGCTATTAGTTCCCTTATTGTTGATTTTCTATCCGAGGAGAGAAAATTGTCAACTATTTCAATCTTCTCTCAGTACACTACAAATGTGTGAAAACTTTCAGTTGTCATGATCTTTGTTTTCTTGATATTCAAATATTAGACCCATCTTATTGCTCTGTTCCTTAACTTTTATTAATAAGCCATTCATATTTGCTTCACTTTCTGCTAATGGAGTTGCATCATCAGCATAATGAAGATTATTTAGATTCCTTCCTACAATCTTTCCTCCCCATTTGTC
>NW_024396869.1:0-27161 GCF_004115215.2 Ornithorhynchus anatinus
CGAGGCCTGTAAGTCAAAGGCTGGCAGGCCAAAACTGGAAAGATAAAGGTTGGGGAACGAGGCCTGGAAGTCAAAGGCTGGCGGGACAAAACTGGAAAGAGAAAGGTTCTGGGTGAGTCCTGCAATTAAAGGCTGGGGCCCAAAAGTGGAGTGAGAAGGATTCGGGGCCAGGCCTGGAAGGCAAATGCTGGGGAGTAAACCTGGAAGGGGAAGGGTTTGCGACCAGCCCTCGAAGGGAAAGATGTGGGGCCCAAACTGGAAATATAAAGGTTTGGGCCAGGTCTGGAAGGCAAAGGCTGGGCCGGGGAGCGGCGGGGCAGTGTGGCAAACATGGAAAGAGAAGGGTTGAGGGCCAGGGTTTGGGAACAGGCCTGGAAGAAAAAGGTTGAGGTGCCGAATCTTTAACGAGAAAGATTCGAGGCCAGGCCTGGAAGGCAATGGCTGGGAGGCCAAACCCGGAAAGAGAAGGGTTCGGTTTCAGGCCTGGAAGGCAAAGGCTGGGGGGCCAGGCCTGAAAGGCTAAGGCTGGGGGGCCGGGCCTGGAATCAGAAGGGTTCCATGGCCAGGCCTAGAAGAGTAAGCCTGGGGGGGCCACTCTGGAACGAGAAGGCTTTGGGCCAGACCTGGAAGGCAATAAGCTGGGGGACCAGGCCTGGGATGCAAAGGCTAGGGGGCCAAAACTGGAACTAGAAGAGATCAGGGGCAGGCCCTGGAAGGCAAAGGTTGTTTGTCTAAAACTGGAGGCGAGAAGGGTTCGGGGTCAGGCCTTGAAGGCAAAAGGTGGGGGGTCAGAACTGGCTGTCAAAGGCTGTGGAGGCAAAACAGGAACGAAAAGTGGTTCGAGGACATGCGGGAATGTAGTGGCTGGGTGGTCTAAACTGGAACGAGAAGGGATCTTGGGCAGACCAGAAAAGGCAAAGGTTGGGGGCCAAAGCTGGAACGAAAAGTGTTTTGGGGTCAGGTCTGTAACGCAGCAAAGGTTGGGGTGACCAATCTGTAGCAATAAGGGTTCAGGGCCAGGCCTGGAAGGCAAAGGATTGGGGGAGCGTCGGGGGCAAAACTGGAAGAGAAGGGTTCAGGGACAGGCTTGGAAGCAAAGGTTGGGAAGTTGGGCCTGGAAGGGTAAAGGTTGAGCGGGCCAAAACCGGTTCAAATAGGGCTCGGGGACAAACCTGCAAGCAAAAGCTGGGGGGGCCAAGAATGGAAAGGGAAGGGTTCGGAGCCAGTCCTGGAAGGCAAAGGTTGGGGGCCAAACCTGGAACAAGAAGGGTTTGGGGCCAGCCCTGCCAGGCAAAGGCTGGGAGGCCCAAACTGGAATGAAGCGAGTTCGGAGCCCGGCCTGCAAGACAAAGGCTGGGGGGCCCCAACTGCAACGAGAAGGGTTCGGGCCTGGCCTGGAAGGCAAAGACTCGGGGGATGAAACTGGAAGGAGAAGAGTTCGGAGCAAGGGCAGAAAGGGAAAGGCTGGGGCTGTAAACCGGGAATGAGAAGGGTTCGGGGCCAGCCTGGAAGGGAAAGCCTGGAGGACAGCGCCTGGATAAAGAGGGATTCGTGGCCAGTCCTGGAAGGCAAAGGATGGGTGGCGAAAACTGCAACAAGAAGGGTTCATGGCCAGACTTGGAAGGCGAAGGCTAGGCGGCCGAAACTGGAAAGAGATGTGTTCATGGACAGGCCTACAAGGGAAAGGCTAGGGGCCCCAAACTGGATTGAGAAGGGTTCGCGACCAAGCCTGGAAGGCAAAGGCTGGGTGGCCAATTCTGGAAGGCAAAGGCTGGGGGGCCAGGCCTGGAATGAGGCGGCTTCGGGGCCACACCTGAAAGGCAAAGGCTAGGCGTGGGGCAATACTGGAATGAGACGTGTTCCTGGCCATGCCTGGAAGGCAATGGCTGGGGGTCAGGACTTGGAAGGCAAAGGCTCGGTGACCAAAACTAGAACTAGGTTTTGGGACCAGGCCTAGAAAGCAAAGTGTAGTGGAGCAAAACTGGAATGCGAAGGGATCTGGGGCAGATCTGGAAAGCAAGGGCTGCGCGGCCAGGTTTGGAAGACAAACCCTGGGGCGCCAAAACCAGTACGAGAAAGGTTCGGTGCCAGCTCTGGAATGCAAAGGCTGGGGTCAAAGGTCAGGCCTCGAAAGAGAAACGTGAATAGCCAGGCCTGGATGGCAAAGGCTGGGGTCCAAAACTGGAACGAGAATGGTTTGGGGCCAGGCCTGCAGGGCAAAGGCTCGGGGGCCAAAAGTGGAACCAGAAGGGTTCTGGACCCGGGCTGGAAGGTAATGGCTGGGAGGTGAAACCTGGAAAGAGAAGGGTCCTGGGCCAGACCTGGAAAGCAAAGGCTCGGGGGCCAGAACTGGACCAATAAGTGTTGGGGCCAAACCTGGAAGGCAAAGGGTGGGGGGCCAGAACTAGTATTAGAAGGGTTCAGGAGGGACAAGACCTGGAAAACAAAACCTGGGGTGCCAAAATTTGAATGAGAAGGGTTTGGAGACAAGTCTGGAAGGCAAAGGCTTGGAGGCCAAGACTGCAATGAGAAGCGTTCGGGGCCATGACTGGAATGCAAAGGTTGGGGGATCCAAACTGGAATGATAATGGTTTGATGCCAAGCCGGGAAGGCAAAGGCTGGGAGGTCACACCTGGAAAGAGAAGGGTTCGATTTCAGGCCTGGAAGGCAAAGGCGGGGGGGCCAGGCCTAGAACAAGGAGGGTTCAGGGTCAGACCTGGAAGGCTAAACCTTGGGGACCTAAACTGGACCAAAAAGGGCTTGGGGCCAGGCATGGAAGGGAAAGGGTGGGGGGCCAGGCCTGAAAGGCTAAGGTTAGGGGTCCAGGCCTGGAACGAGAAGGGTTCAGGGCCAGGCCTGGAAGAGTATGTCTGGGAGGCCTAAGTTGGAATGAAAAAGTTTGGGGTCAGACCTGGAAGGCAAAGGCTGGGGCTCCTGGCTTGGAAGGCAAAGCCTGAGGGCTCAAAACTGGAATGAGAAGGGCTTGGGGCCAGCACTGCCAGGCAAATGCTGGGAGGCCCAAACTGGAATGAAGAGAGTTCGGAACCCGGCCTGCAAGACAAAGGCTGGGGGGGGCGGGCAAACTGGAACGAGAAGGGTTCGGCCCTGGCCTGGAAGGCAAAGACTCGGGGGATGAAACTGGAAGGAGAAGAGTTTGGAAGGCAAAGGCTCGGGGGCCAAAAGTGGAACAAGAAGGAATCTGGACCAGGGCGGGAAGGTAATGGCTGGGAGGTCAAACCTGGAAAGAGAAGGGGCTTGGGCCAGACCTGGAAGGAAAAGGCTGGGGGGCCAGAACTGGAACAAGAATGGTTCGGGGTCAGGCAAGCAAGGCACAGGCTGGGGGCCAGGCCTGAAAGGCTAAGGTTAGAGGGCCAGGCCTGGAACAAGAAGGGATCAGGGCCAGTCCTGGAAGGGTAAACCCGGAGGCCCTAAATTGGAGTGAAAAGGGCTTGGGGCCAGGCATGGAAGGCAAAGGCCGGGCGGCCAGGCCTGAAAGGCTAAGGCTAGGCCGGTCCAGGCGCTGGGACGAAGAAGGGTTCAGGGCCAGGGCCTGGAAGAGATAAGCCTTGGGGGGGGCGGCTAAGCTCGGAATTAAAAGGATTTGGGGCCAGACCTGGGAAGGCACAAGGCTGGGGCCCGCACAAACTGGAAGAGAAAGATGTTGCGGTCAGTCCTGGCCCCAATTAAAGCGTTGGGGGGCCAAAGGTGGACGGAGAAGGCATTCCGGGCGCCAAGGGCCTGGAAGTCAAAGGCTGGGGGGCATACCTGAAGGCAGAAGGCGTTTTTTGACCCAGGGCTGGAAGGGGAAAGAGTGTGCGGGCCCCAAACTGCAAAGATAAATGTTGGGGCCAGTTTGGAGGGCAAAAGGCTGGGGGTCCCAGTCCTGTAAACTCAAAGGGCCCTGGGAGGCCCAAACACTGGAAAGAGAAGGCTTTTGGGTCAGGCTTGGAAGTCAAAGCCTCAGATCCAGGGAGCGGTCCGGCGGTGCTGTGGCCCCAAAAATGGAAAGAGAAAGGGTTCACGGCCAGGGTTTGGGAACAGGACTGGAAGAATAAGGCTGAGATGCCGAATCTGTAACGACAAAGATTCGAGGCTAGGCTTGGGAGGCAAAGGCTGGGAGGCCCAACCTTGAAAGAGAAGAGTTGGGTTTCAGGCCTGGAACGCAAAGGCTGGGGGGCCACGCTGGAAGGCTAAGGCTAGGGGGGCCAGGCCTGGAACGAGAAGGGTTCAGGGCCAGGCCTGGAAGGGTAAACCTCGGGGGCCTAAACTGGAGCAAGAAGGGTTTGGGTCAGGCATGGAAGGCAAAGCCTCGGGGGCCAAAACTGGAACAAGAAGCATTCTGACCAGGGCTGTAAGATAAAGGCTGGGAGGCCAAACCTGGAAAGAGAAGGGTCTTGGGCCAGACCTGGAAGGCAAAGGCTGGGGGGCCAGAACTGACAAGAAAGGGTTCGGGGTCAGACCTAGAAGGCAAAGACTGGGGGGGCTTAAACAGGAATGAGAAGGGATCTGGGGCAGTCCTGGAAGGGCAATGTTGGGGAACCAAAAACTGGAAGAGAAGCGGAAGGAGCCAGGGCCAGATAGACAAAGGCTTGGGGGCCAAAACTAGAACGAGATGTGTTTGAGAACAGGCCTAGAAGAAAAAAGGCTGAGGTGCCATATCTGTACGAGAAAGATTTGAGGAAAAGGCCTCGAAGACAAAGGCTGGGGGGACAGCAAGGGACATACCAAGGGTTCGGGGTCAGACTGGAAGGCAAAGGCTGGGGGGCCAGGCCTGGAAGTCAAAGGCTAGGGGGCCAAAACTGGAAAGAGAAGGGTTCAGGCCAGGCCTAGAAGGCAAAGCCTGGGAGGCCAAAATTGGAAGAAGAGAATGGTTCGGGGACAGGCCTGCAAGGCCAAGGCCAAGGCCAAGGTTCTAGGCCAAGGCCAAGGCAAAGGTAAAGGGGAGGCACAAACTGGAATGAGAAGGTTTCGGGCCAGGCATGGAAGATAAGGCTGGGGGGCAAAACCCGAAGGAGAAGGGTTTGTGCCCAGGCCTGGACAGGAAAGGCTCCGGGCCAAAACTGGAAAGAGAAAGGTTGGGCCAGGTCTGGAAGGCAAAGACTAGGGGAAGCCCAGGGCCTGATCGAGAAGTGTTCTTGGCAAGCCTTTGAAGATAAAAGCCTGGGGAACGAGGCCTGTAAGTCAAAGCTGGAGGGCCAAAACTGGAAAGAGGAACGGTTCCTGGCGTCCAGTCCTGGCAATTAAAGGCTGGGGCCCAAAAGTGGAGTGAGAAGGATTCGGGGCCAGGCCTGGAAGGCAAATGCTGGGGGGCAAACATGGAAGGAGCAAGGGTTTGCGACCAGCCCCTCGATGGGAAAGGCCTGTGGGGCCCAAACTGGAAGGATAAAGTTTGGGCCAGGTCTGGAAGGCAAGGCTGGGCCGGGGAGGGGCCGTGGGGGTGGCAAACATGGAAAAGAGAAGGATTCAGGGCCAGGGTTTGGGAACAGGCCTGGAAGAAAAGGCTGAGGTGCCGTATGTGTAACGAGAAAGATTCCAGTCCAGGGCAAGGCAAAGGCTGGGTGGCCTAAACTGCAAGAAGAAAGGGTTCTATGGCCAGGCTTGCAAGGCGAAGACTGGGCGGCCGAAATATGGAAAGAGATGTGTTTGTGGACAGGCCTACAAGGGCCAAAGGCTAGGGGGCCCCAAACTGGATTGAGAAGGGTTCGGGACCCAAGCCTGGAAGCAAAGGCTGGGCGGCCAATTCTGGAAGGCAAAGGCTGGGGGGCCAGGCCTGGAATGAGACGGGTTCAGGGGCCAGACCTGAAAGGGCAAAGGCTGGGGGTGGGGCAATATTGGGAATGAGAAGTGTTCCTGGCCATGCCTGAAAGGCAATGGCTGGGGGGTCAGGACTTGGAGGCAAAGGCTCGGTGGCCAAACTGGAACTAGGTTTGCGGACCAGGCCTAGAAAGCAAAGTGTAGTGGAGGAAAACTGGGAATGCGAGGGCATCGGAGGCCAGATCTGGAAAGCAAGGGCTGGGCGGCCAGCATGGAAGACAAACCCTGGGAGGTGACAAAACCGGTACGAGAAAAGTTTGTGCGCCTGGTCTGGAATGCAAAGGCTGGAGTGGGGGATTTGGGGGAACTTGAACAAGAAAGGTACGGAGCCAGGCCTGGAAGGCAAAGGCTGGGCGGGGCAGGCCTGGAACGGAGAAGGGTTCAGGGCCAGCCTGGAAGGCAAAGTCCTGGGGTCAAAGGTCAGGGCTCAAATGAGAAACGTGAAAGGCCAGGCCTGCATGGCAAAGGCTGGGGTCCAAAACTGAACGAGAATTGTTTGGGCCAGGCCTGGAAGGCAAAGCCTCGGGGGGCAAATGTGGAACCAAGAAGGGTCTGGACCAGGGCTGGAAGGTAATGGCTGGGGAAGTCAAACCTGGAAAGAGAAGGGTCTTGGGCCAGACCTGGAAGGCAAAGGCTGCAGGGCCAAAACTGGAATACGAAGGGTTGGGGCCAGGTAAGGAAGTTAAAGGCTGTGGGGCCAGGCCTGAAAGGCTAAGGTTAGGGGGCCAGGCCTGGAACAAGAAGGGTTCAGGGCCAGTCCTGGAAGGTAAACCTGGGGGGCATAAACTGGAGCGAAAAGGGCTTGGGGTCAGGCATGGAAGGTAACTGGAGCCAAAAGGGCTTGGGGCCGGCATGGAAGGCAAAGGCAGGGGGCCAGGCCTGAAAAGCTAAGGCTAGGGGTCCAGGCCTGGGACAAGAAGGGTTCAGGGCCAGGTCTGGAAGTGTAAACCTGGGGTGGGGGTGGCGGGTAATCTGGAATGAAAAGAATTTGGGACCAGACCTGAAAGGCAAAGGCTGGCGGGCCAAAACTAGAAAGAGAAAGGTTCTGGGTCAGTCCTGCAATTAAAGGCTGGGGCCCAAAGGTGGAGTGAGAAGGATTCCGGGCCAGGCCTGGAAAACAAATGCTGGGGGGCAAACCTGGAAGGAGAAGGGTTTGAGACCAGGCCTCGAAGGAAAGGTCTGTGGGGCCCAAACTGCAAGGATAAAGGCTTGGGCCAGGTCTGGAAGGCAAAGGCTGGGCCGGGGAGGGGCGGGGGGCGGTGTGGCAAACACGGAAAGAGAAGGGCTCAGGGCCAGGTTTTGGGAACAGGCCTGGAAGAAAAAGTCTGTGGTTCCGAATCTGTAACGAGAAAGATTCAAGGCCAGGCCTGGAAGGTAAAGTCTAGGAGGCCAAACCCGGAAAGAGAAGGGTTAGGTTTCAGGCCTGGAAGGCAAAGGCTGGGGGGCCAGGCCTGAAAGGCTAAGGCTAGGGGGCCAGGCCTGGAATCAGAAGGCTTCATGGCCAGGCCTGGAAGAGTAAGCCTGGGAGGCCAACTCTGGAACGAGAAGGGTTTGGGGCTAGACCTGGAAGGCAGTGCCTGGGGGACCAGGCCTGTGATGCAAAGCCTAGGGGGCCAAAGCTGGAACTAGAAGTGATCTGGGGCAGGCCTGGAAGGCAAAGGCTGGTGGTCAGAACTGTCAGTCAAAGGCTGTGGAGGCAAAACAGGAACCGAAAGTGTTCGGGATCATTCCGGGAATGCAGAGGCTGGGGGGCCTTAACTGGAAAGAGAAGAGATCTTAGGCAGGCCAGAAAGGCAAAGGCTGGGGGGCCAAAGCTGGAAGGAAAAGCGTTTGGGGTCAGGTCTGTAACGCAGCAAAGGCTGGGGTGACCAATCTTTAGCAATAAGGGTTCAGGGTCAGTACTGGAAGTCAAAGGCTCGGGGGAGGGGCTGGACAAAACTGGAAAGAGAAAGGTCCAGGGACAGGCTTGGAAAGCAAAGGTTGGAGAGCTGGGGCTGGAAGGTAAAGGTTGAGGGGCCAAAACCGGTTCAAATAAGGCTCGGGGACAAACCTGCAAGGCAAAAGCTGGGGGGCCAAGAATGGAAAGGGAAGGGTTCGGAGCCAGTCCAAGAAGGCAAAGTGTGGGGGGCCAAACCTGGAACGAGAAGGGTTTGGGGCAAGCCCTGCCAGGCAAAGGCTGGGAGGCCCAAACTGGAATGAAGGGAGTTCAGAGCCAGTCCTTCAAGGCAAGGCCTGGGGGGCCAAAACTGGAACGAGAAGTATTCGGGGCCATCAAAAATGGCGGGGGGGGGTGGTGAAATATGGTAGAGAAGCCTCCTGGGACAGGGTTAATAATAATAATACCACCAATGATAATATCGGTATTTGTTAAGTGTTTCCTATGTGCCTAGCACTGTTCTTAAGGCAGGGGCAGATAATCAGGTTGTCCCAAGTATGGCTCACAGTCTTCATCCCCATTTTACAGACGAGGTAACTGAGGGACAGAGAAGTGAAGTGACTTGCTCAAGGTCACCGAGCTGACAATCAGTGGATCCGGGATTAGAATCTATGACCTCTAACTCTCAAGCCTAGGCTCC
This sequence comes from Ornithorhynchus anatinus, assembly GCF_004115215.2. Taxonomy (NCBI): domain Eukaryota; kingdom Metazoa; phylum Chordata; class Mammalia; order Monotremata; family Ornithorhynchidae; genus Ornithorhynchus; species Ornithorhynchus anatinus. The sequence continues at coordinate 8,391 of NW_024396869.1, forward strand.
TAGGACTGAGCAACGCTGCCTCTATGAGGGAAGGCCAAGTCTGTGGGACAGACACTCGAATGAGAGGTGTGCCAGGTCAGACCTGGAAGGCAAAGGCTAGGGGACCAAAATTTGAACGAAGAGGGTTTGGGGCCATGCCTGGAAGACTGGGGCTGGAGGTCCAGGCCTGGAAGGCAAAGGCTGGTCGGCCCAAACTGGAACGAGTTGGGTTCGGGCCTGTCCTGGAAGGCAAAGACTCGGGCAATGAAACTGGAAGGAGAAGAGTTCGGGGCAAGGGCAGAAAGGGAAAGGTTGGGGCCATAAAACTGGAATCAGAAGGGTTCGGGGCCAACCTGGAAGGGAAAGCCTGGAGGACAGCGCCTGGATCAAGAGGGATTCGTGGCCAGGCCTGGAAGGCAAAGCCTGGGTGGCCTAAACTGCAACAAGAAGGGCTCATGGCCAGCCTTGAAAGGCGAAGGCTGGGCGGCCAAAACTGGAAAGGGATGTGTTCGTCGACAGGCCTACAAGGGAAAGGCTAGGGGCCCCAAACTGGTTTGAGAAGGGTTCGGGACCAAGCCTGGAAGGCAAAGGCTGGGTGGCCAATTCTGGAAGGCAAAGGCTGGGGGGCCAGGCCTGGAATGAGGCGGCTTCAGGGCCACACCTGAAAGGCAAAGGCTGGGGGTGGGGCAATACTGGAATGAGAAGTGTTCCTGGCCCCACCGGGAAGGCAATGCCTGGGGTCAGGACTTGGAGGCAAAGGCTCGGTGGCCCAAACTGGAACTAGGTTTTGGGATCAGGCCTAGAAATCAAAGTGTAGTGGAGCAAAACCGGAATGCGAAGGGATCGGGGCCAGATCCGGAAAGCAAGGGCTGGGGGGCCAAGCTTTGAAGACAAATCCTGGGGTGCCAATACCGGTATGACAAAGGTTCGGCACCAAGTTAGGAATGCGAAGGCTGGAGTCGGGGGTCGGGGGGAACTTGAACAAGAAAGGTACGTGGCCAGGCCTGGAAGGCAAAGGCTGCGGGGGGCAGGCCTGGAACGAGAAGGTGTCAGGGCCCGGGCTGGAAGGCAAAGTTTGGGGTCAAATATCAGGCACGAAAGAGAAACCTGAATGGCCGGGCCTGGATGGCAAAGGCTGGGGTCCTAAACTGGAACGAGAATGGTTTGGGGCGAGGCCTGCAGGGCAAAGGCTCGGGGGCCAAAAGTGGAACCAGAAGGGTTCTGGACCCGGGATGGAAGGTAATGGCTGGGAGGTCAAACCTGGAAAGAGAAGGGTCTTGGGACAGACCTGGAAAGCAAAGGCTGCGGGGCCAGAACCTGGACAAAAACTGTTCGGGGCCAGGCATGTAAGGCAAAGCCTGTGGGGCCAGGCCTGAAAGGCTAAGGTTAGGGGGCCAGGCCTGGAACAAGAAGGGTTCAGGGCCAGTCCTGGAAGGGTAAACCTGGGGGGCATTAACTGGAGCGAAAAGGGCTTGGGGTCTGGCATGGAAGGCAAAGGTGGGGGGCAGGCCTGCAAGGCAAAGGCTAGGGGGCCAAAACTGGAAAGAAAAGGTTTCAGGCCAGGCTTAGAAGGCAAAGCCTGGGAGGCCAAAATTGGAACGAGAATGGTTCGGGGACAGGCCTGCAAGGCCAAGGCCAATGCAAAGGTAAAGGGAGTCTCAAACTGGAATGAGAAGGGTTCGGGTCAGTTATGGAAGGCAAGGGCAGGGGGGCAAAACCAGAAGGAGAAGGGTTTGTGGCCAGGCCTGGACAGGAAAGGCTATGGAACCAAAACTGGAAAAAGAAAAGTTTGGGGCCAGGTCTGGAAGGCAAAGACTAGAGGAGCCAGGCCTGCTCAAGAAGAGTTCTTGGCAGGGCTTGGAAGATAAAGGCTGGGGAACCAGGCCTGGAGGTCAAAGGCTGGCGGGCCAAAACTGGAAAGAGAAAGGTTCTGGGTCAGTCCTGCAATTAAAGGCTGGGGCCCAAAAGTGGAGTGAGAAGGATTCGGGGCCAGGCCTGGAAGGCAAATGCTGGGGGGCAAACCTGGAAGGAGATGGGTTTGTGACCAGCTCTCCAAGGGAAAGCCTGTGGGGCCCAAACTGGAAAGATAAAGGTTTGGGCCAGGTCTGCAAGGCAAAGGCTGGGCCGGGGAGGGGCGTGGCTGGGGGGACGGGTGTGGCAAACATGGAAAGAGAAGGGTTCAGGGCCAGGGTTTGGAAACAGGCCTGGAAGGCAAAGGATGGGAGGTCAAACAAAGAAAGAGAAGGTTTCAGTCTCAGGCCTGGAAGGCAGAAGCTGGGGGGTCAGGCCTGAAAGGCTAAGGCTAGGGGGTCAGGCCTGAAAACAGAAGGGTTTAGGGCCAGTCCTGGAAGGGTAAACCTGGGGGGCCTAAACTGGAGCGAAAAGGGCTTGGGGCCAGGCCTGGAAGATAAAGGCTCAGGGGCCACAGTTGGAATGAGAAAGGTTCGGCGTCAGGCCTGGAATGTAATAGTTGGGCAGAGGGCGGGGCGGTGAGGCCCGACACGAGAAAGCTTCATGGGCTGGCCTGGAATGCAAAGGCTGGGAGGCCCAACCTGGAAAGAGAAGGGTTCGGTTTCAGGCCTGGAAAGCAAAAGCTGGTGGCCCAAAAGTGAAACCAGAAGGATTTGGGACCAGGCCTGGGAAGCAAAGTCTAGTGGAGCAAACCTGGAATGAGAAGGGTTTGGGACCAATCCTGGAAACCAATGGCTGGGAGGCCGGGCTTGAAAGACAAAGCCTGGGCCGCCAAAACTAGTACCAGAAACGTTCGGCGCCAGGTTCGGGAATGCAAAGGCTGCGGTGGGGGGTGGGGGGGAACTGGAAGAAGAAAGGTTGGGGGCCAGGCCTGGAAGGCAAAGGCTTGGGGGCAAAATAGAAAGTCGAAGCATTAAGGATCAGGCCAGGAAGGCAAAGACTGAGGGGCCTAAACAGGAATGAGAAGGGATCTGGGGCAGTCCTGGAAGGGAAATGCTGGGGAACCAAAATTGGAAGGAGAAGGGTAAGGAGCTAGGCCACTTAGGCAAAGGCTGGGGGGCCAAACCTGGAACGAGATGGGTTTGAGAACAGGCCTGGAAGAAAAAGGCTGAGGTGCCATATCTGTAACGAGAAAGATTCGAGGAAAGGCCTGGAAGACAAAGGCTGGGCAGATATAACGGGAAATAGCAAGGTTCGGGGCCAGGACTGGAAGGCAAAGGCAGGGGGGCAGGCCTGCAAGGCAAAGAGAAGGAGGCCAAAACTGGAAAGAGAAGGTTTCAGGCCAGGCCTAAAAGGGAAAGCCTGGGAGGCCAAAATTGGAACGAGAATGGTTCGGGGACAGGCCTGCAAGGCCAAGGCCAAGGCCAAGGCCAATGCAAAGGTAAAGGGAGTCTCAAACTGGAATGAGAAGGGTTCGGGTCAGTTATGGAAGGCAAGGGCTGGGGGGCAAAACCGGAAGGAGAAGGGTTTGTGGCCAGGGTTGGACAGGAAAGGCTACGGAACCAAAACTGGAAAAAGAAAAGTTTGGGGCCAGGTCTGGAAGGCAAAGACTAAGGAAGCCAGGCCTGATCAAGAAATGTTCTTGGTAAGGCTTTGAAGATAAAAGGTGGGGAACGAGGCCTGTAAGTCAAAGGCTGGCGGGCCAAAACTGGAAAGATAAAGGTTGGGGAACGAGGCCTGGAAGTCAAAGGCTGGCGGGACAAAACTGGAAAGAGAAAGGTTCTGGGTGAGTCCTGCAATTAAAGGCTGGGGCCCAAAAGTGGAGTGAGAAGGATTTGGGGCCAGGCCTGGAAGGCAAATGCTGGGGAGTAAACCTGAAAGGGGAAGGGTTTGCGACCAGCCCTCGAAGGGAAAGATGTGGGGCCCAAACTGGAAATATAAAGGTTTGGGCCAGGTCTGGAAGGCAAAGGCTGGGCCGGGGAGCGGCGGGGCTGTGTGGCAAACATGGAAAGAGAAGGGTTGAGGGCCAGGGTTTGGGAACAGGCCTGGAAGAAAAAGGTTGAGGTGCCGAATCTTTAACGAGAAAGATTCGAGGCCAGGCCTGGAAGGCAATGGCTGGGAGGCCAAACCCGGAAAGAGAAGGGTTCGGTTTCAGGCCTGGAAGGCAAAGGCTGGGGGGCCACGCCTGAAAGGCAAAGGCTGGGGGCCGGGCCTGGAAACAGAAGGGTTCATGGCCAGGCCTAGAAGAGTAAGCCTGGGGGGCCAACTCTGGAACGAGAAGGCTTTGGGGCCAGACCTGGAAGGCAATAGCTGGGGGACCAGGCCTGGGATGCAAAGGCTAGGGGGCCAAAACTGGAACTAGAAGAGATCAGGGGCAGGCCTGGAAGGCAAAGGTTGTTTGTCTAAAACTGGAGCGAGAAGGGTTCGGGGTCAGGCCTTGAAGGCAAAGGCTGGGGGGTCAGAACTGGCTGTCAAAGGCTGTGGAGGCAAAACAGGAACGAAAAGTGTTCGAGGACATGCCGGGAATGTAGTGGCTGGGTGGTCTAAACTGGAACGAGAAGGGATCTTGGGCAGACCAGAAAGGCAAAGGTTGGGGGCCAAAGCTGGAACGAAAAGTGTTTGGGGTCAGGTCTGTAACGCAGCAAAGGTTGGGGTGACCAATCTGTAGCAATAAGGGTTCAGGGCCAGGCCTGGAAGGCAAAGGTTTGGGGGAGCGTCGGGGGCAAAACTGGAAAGAGAAGGGTTCAGGGACAGGCTTGGAAAGCAAAGGTTGGGAAGTTGGGCCTGGAGGGTAAAGGTTGAGCGGCCAAAACCGGTTCAAATAGGGCTCGGGGACAAACCTGCAAAGCAAAAGCTGGGGGGCCAAGAATGGAAAGGGAAGGGTTCGGAGCCAGTCCTGGAAGGCAAAGGTTGGGGGGCCAAACCGGGAACAAGAAGGGTTTGGGGCCAGCCCTGCCAGGCAAAGGCTGGGAGGCCCAAACTGGAATGAAGAGAGTTCGGAGCCCGGCCTGCAAGACAAAGGCTGGGGGGCCCCAACTGCAACGAGAAGGGTTCGGGCCTGGCTTGGAAGGCAAAGACTCGGGGGATGAAACTGGAAGGAGAAGAGTTCGGGGCAAGGGCAGAAAGGGAAAGGCTGGGGCCATAAACCGGGAATGAGAAGGGTTCGGGGCCAGCCTGGAAGGGAAAGCCTGGAGGACCGGGTCTGGATCAAGAGGGATTCGTGGCCAGGCCTGGAAGGCAAAGGATGGGTGGCGAAAACTGCAACCAGAAGGGTTCATGGCCAGGCTTGGAAGGCGAAGGCTAGGCGGCCGAAACTGGAAAGAGATGTGTTAATGGACAGGCCTACAAGGGAAAGGCTAGGGGCCCCAAACTGGATTGAGAAGGGTTCGCGACCAAGCCTGGAAGGCAAAGGCTGGGTGGCCAATTCTGGAAGGCAAAGGCTGGGGGGCCAGGCCGGGAATGAGGCAGCTTCGGGGCCACACCTGAAAGGCAAAGGCTGGGGGTGGGGCAATACTGGAATGAGACGTGTTCCTGGCCATGCCTGGAAGGCAATGGCTGGGGGTCAGGACTTGGAAGGCAAAGGCTCGGTGACCAAAACTAGAACTAGGTTTTGGGACCAGGCCTAGAAAGCAAAGTGTAGTGGAGCAAAACTGGAATGCGAAGGGATCTGGGGCAGATCTGGAAAGCAAGGGCTGCGCGGCCAGGTTTGGAAGACAAACCCTGGGGCGCCAAAACCAGTACGAGAAAGGTTCGGTGCCAGCTCTGGAATGCAAAGGCTGGGGTCAAAGGTCAGGCCTCGAAAGAGAAACGTGAATAGCCAGGCCTGGATGGCAAAGGCTGGGGTCCAAAACTGGAACGAGAATGGTTTGGGGCGAGGCCTGCAGGGCAAAGGCTCGGGGGCCAAAAGTGGAACCAGAAGGGTTCTGGACCCGGGCTGGAAGGTAATGGCTGGGAGGTGAAACCTGGAAAGAGAAGGGTCCTGGGCCAGACCTGGAAAGCAAAGGCTCGGGGGCCAGAACTGGACCAATAAGTGTTGGGGCCAAACCTGGAAGGCAAAGGGTGGGGGGCCAGAACTAGTATTAGAAGGGTTCAGGAGGGACAAGACCTGGAAACAAAACCTGGGGTGCCAAAATATGAATGAGAAGGGTTTGGAGACAAGTCTGGAAGGCAAAGGCTTGGAGGCCAAGACTGCAATGAGAAGCGTTCGGGCCATGACTGGAATGCAAAGGTTGGGGGATCCAAACTGGAATGATAATGGTTTGATGCCAAGGCCGGGAAGGCAAAGGCTGGGAGGTCACACCTGGAAAGAGAAGGGTTCGATTTCAGGCCTGGAAGGCAAAGGCGGGGGGGCCAGGCCTAGAACAAGGAGGGTTCAGGGTCAGACCTGGAAGGCTAAACCTTGGGGACCTAAACTGGACGCAAAAAGGGCTTGGGGCCAGGCATGGAAGGGAAAGGGTGGGGGGCCAGGCCTGAAAGGCTAAGGTTAGGGGTCCAGGCCTGGAACGAGAAGGGTTCAGGGCCAGGCCTGGAAGAGTATGTCTGGGAGGCCTAAGTTGGAATGAAAAAGTTTGGGGTCAGACCTGGAAGGCAAAGGCTGGGGCTCCTGGCTTGGAAGGCAAAGCCTGAGGGCTCAAAACTGGAATGAGAAGGGCTTGGGGCCAGCACTGCCAGGCAAATGCTGGGAGGCCCAAACTGGAATGAAGAGAGTTCGGAACCCGGCCTGCAAGACAAAGGCTGGGGGGGGCGGGCAAACTGGAACGAGAAGGGTTCGGCCCTGGCCTGGAAGGCAAAGACTCGGGGGATGAAACTGGAAGGAGAAGAGTTTGGAAGGCAAAGGCTCGGGGGCCAAAAGTGGAACAAGAAGGAATCTGGACCAGGGCGGGAAGGTAATGGCTGGGAGGTCAAACCTGGAAAGAGAAGGGGCTTGGGCCAGACCTGGAAGGAAAAGTCTGGGGGGCCAGAACTGGAACAAGAATGGTTCGGGGTCAGGCAAGCAAGGCACAGGCTGGGGGCCAGGCCTGAAAGGCTAAGGTTAGAGGGCCTGGCCTGGAACAAGAAGGGATCAGGGCCAGTCCTGGAAGGGTAAACCCGGAGGCCCTAAATTGGAGTGAAAAGGGCTTGGGGCCAGGCATGGAAGGCAAAGGCCGGGCGGCCAGGCCTGAAAGGCTAAGGCTAGGGGTCCAGGCCTGGGACAAGAAGGGTTCAGGGCCAGGCCTGGAAGAGTAAGCCTTGGGGGGGGCGGCTAAGCTGGAATTAAAAGGATTTGGGGCCAGACCTGGAAGGCAAAGGCTGGGGCGCCAAAACTGGAAAGAGAAAGATTCTGGGTCAGTCCTGCAATTAAAGGCTGGGGGCCAAAGGTGGAGTGAGAAGGATTCGGGGCCAGGCCTGGAAGTCAAAGGCTGGGGGGCATACCTTGAAGGAGAAGGGTTTTTGACCAGGGCTGGAAGGGAAAGAGTGTGGGGCCCAAACTGCAAAGATAAATGTTTGGGGCCAGTTCTGGAGGGCAAAGGCTGGGGGTCCAGGCCTGTAACTCAAAGGCTGGGAGGCCAAAACTGGAAAGAGAAGGCTTTTGCGTCAGGCTTGGAAGTCAAAGCCTAGTCCAGGGAGGGTCGGCGGTGTGTGGCAAAAATGGAAAGAGAAGGGTTCACGGCCAGGGTTTGGGAACAGGACTGGAAGAATAAGGCTGAGATGCCGAATCTGTAACGACAAAGATTCGAGGCTAGGCTTGGGAGGCAAAGGCTGGGAGGCCCAACCTTGAAAGAGAAGAGTTGGGTTTCAGGCCTGGAAAGCAAAGGCTGGGGGGCCACGCCTGGAAGGCTAAGGCTAGGGGGCCAGGCCTGGAACGAGAAGGGTTCAGGGCCAGGCCTGGAAGGGTAAACCTTGGGGGCCTAAACTGGAGCAAGAAGGGTTTGGGTTCAGGCATGGAAGGCAAAGCCTCGGGGGCCAAAACTGGAACAAGAAGCATTCTGAACCAGGGCTGTAAGGTAAAGGCTGGGAGGCCAAACCTGGAAAGAGAAGGGTCTTGGGCCAGACCTGGAAGGCAAAGGCTGGGGGGCCAGAACTGAACAAGAAGGGTTCGGGGTCAGACCTAGAAGGCAAAGACTGGGGGGCTTAAACAGGAATGAGAAGGGATCTGGGGCAGTCCTGGAAGGGCAATGTTGGGGAACCAAAACTGGAAGGAGAAGCGGAAGGAGCCAGGCCAGATAGACAAAGGCTTGGGGGGCCAAAACTAGAACGAGATGTGTTTGAGAACAGGCCTAGAAGAAAAAGGCTGAGGTGCCATATCTGTAACGAGAAAGATTTGAGGAAAGGCCTCGAAGACAAAGGCTGGGGGGACACAACGGGACATACCAGGGTTCGGGGTCAGACTGGAATGCAAAGGCAGGGGGGCCAGGCCTGGAAGTCAAAGGCTAGGGGGCCAAAACTGGAAAGAGAAGGGTTCAGGCCAGGCCTAGAAGGCAAAGCCTGGGAGGCCAAAATTGGAAAGAGAATGGTTCGGGGACAGGCCTGCAAGGCCAAGGCCAAGGCCAAGGTCTAGGCCAAGGCCAAGGCAAAGGTAAAGGGAGGCACAAACTGGAATGAGAAGGGTTTGGGCCAGGCATGGAAGATAAAGGCTGGGGGGCAAAACCCGAAGGAGAAGGGTTTGTGCCCAGGCCTGGACAGGAAAGGCTCCGGGGCCAAAACTGGAAAGAGAAAGGTTTGGGGCCAGGTCTGGAAGGCAAAGACTAGGGGAGCCAGGGCTGATCGAGAAGTGTTCTTGGCAAGCCTTTGAAGATAAAAGCTGGGGAACGAGGCCTGTAAGTCAAAGGCTGGAGGGCCAAAACTGGAAAGAGAAAGGTTCTGGGTCAGTCCTGCAATTAAAGGCTGGGGCCCAAAAGTGGAGTGAGAAGGATTCGGGGCCAGGCCTGGAAGGCAAATGCTGGGGGGCAAACATGGAAGGAGAAGGGTTTGCGACCAGCCCTCGATGGGAAAGCCTGTGGGGCCCAAACTGGAAGGATAAAGGTTTGGGCCAGGTCTGGAAGGCAAAGGCTGGGCCGGGGAGGGGCCGTGGGGGTGGCAAACATGGAAAGAGAAGGATTCAGGGCCAGGGTTTGGGAACAGGCCTGGAAGAAAAAGGCTGAGGTGCCGTATGTGTAACGAGAAAGATTCCAGTCCAGGCAAGGCAAAGGCTGGGTGGCCTAAACTGCAAGAAGAAGGGTTCATGGCCAGGCTTGCAAGGCGAAGACTGGGCGGCCGAAATTGGAAAGAGATGTGTTTGTGGACAGGCCTACAAGGGCAAGGCTAGGGGCCCCAAACTGGATTGAGAAGGGTTCGGGACCAAGCCTGGAAGGCAAAGGCTGGGCGGCCAATTCTGGAAGGCAAAGGCTGGGGGGCCAGGCCTGGAATGAGACGGGTTCAGGGCCAGACCTGAAAGGCAAAGGCTGGGGGTGGGGCAATATTGGAATGAGAAGTGTTCCTGGCCATGCCTGAAAGGCAATGGCTGGGGGTCAGGACTTGGAAGGCAAAGGCTCGGTGGCCAAACTGGAACTAGGTTTTGGGACCAGGCCTAGAAAGCAAAGTGTAGTGGAGGAAAACTGGAATGCGAAGGGATCGAGGCCAGATCTGGAAAGCAAGGGCTGGGCGGCCAGGCATGGAAGACAAACCCTGGGGTGACAAAACCGGTACGAGAAAAGTTTGGCGCCTGGTCTGGAATGCAAAGGCTGGAGTGGGGGATTTGGGGGGAACTTGAACAAGAAAGGTACGGAGCCAGGCCTGGAAGGCAAAGGCTGGGCGGGGCAGGCCTGGAACGAGAAGGGTTCAGGGCCAGCCTGGAAGGCAAAGTCTGGGGTCAAAGGTCAGGGCTCAAATGAGAAACGTGAAAGGCCAGGCCTGCATGGCAAAGGCTGGGGTCCAAAACTGGAACGAGAATTGTTTGGGGCCAGGCCTGGAAGGCAAAGCCTCGGGGGGCAAATGTGGAACAAGAAGGGTTCTGGACCAGGGCTGGAAGGTAATGGCTGGGAAGTCAAACCTGGAAAGAGAAGGGTCTTGGGCCAGACCTGGAAGGCAAAGGCTGCAGGGCCAAAACTGGAATACGAAGGGTTGGGGCCAGGTAAGGAAGTTAAAGGCTGTGGGGCCAGGCCTGAAAGGCTAAGGTTAGGGGGCCAGGCCTGGAACAAGAAGGGTTCAGGGCCAGTCCTGGAAGGGTAAACCTGGGGGGCATAAACTGGAGCGAAAAGGGCTTGGGGTCAGGCATGGAAGGTAAACTGGAGCCAAAAGGGCTTGGGGCCAGGCATGGAAGGCAAAGGCAGGGGGGCCAGGCCTGAAAAGCTAAGGCTAGGGGTCCAGGCCTGGGACAAGAAGGGTTCAGGGCCAGGTCTGGAAGTGTAAACCTGGGGTGGGGGTGGCGGGTAATCTGGAATGAAAAGAATTTGGGACCAGACCTGAAAGGCAAAGGCTGGCGGGCCAAAACTAGAAAGAGAAAGGTTCTGGGTCAGTCCTGCAATTAAAGGTTGGTGGCCACTAGTGGATTAAGAAGTATTTGGGGCCAGGCCTGGAAGTCAAAGGCTGGGGGTCAAACCTTGAAGGAGAAGGGTTTGCGACCAGGCCTGCAAGGAAAAGACTGTGGGGCCCAAACTGCAAAGATAAAGGTTTGGGGCCAGGTCTGGAGGGCGAAGGCTGGGGTCGGTGCAGGCCTGTAACTCAAAGGCTGGGAGGCTAAAACTGGAAAGAGAATATTTTTGGGTCAGGCCTTGAAGGCAAAGCCTAGACCGTGGAGGGGCGGGGGTGTGGCCAAAATGGAAAGAGAAGGGTTCAGGGCCAGGGTTTGGGAACAGGCCTGGAAGAAAAAGGCTGAGGTGCCGAATCTGTAACGAAAGAGATTCGAGGCCATGCCTGGGAGGCCAAGGCTGGGAGGTCCAACCTGTAAAGGGAAGGGTTTGGTTTCAGGCCTGGAAAGCAAAGGCTGGGGGCCAGACCTGGAAAGAAGGGTTCAGGGGCCTGGAAGGTAAACCTCGAAACTGGCAAGAATGGGGCCTATGACGGCCTAAACTGGAGCAAGAAGGGTTCTGGACAGGGCTGGAAGGGGCTGCGAGGCATGGAAGCAAAGCCTCGGGGGCCCAAAAAACTTGGAACAAGAAGGGCTTCGGAACAGGGCTAGAAGTAAAGGCTGGGAGGCCAAAGTGGAAAGAGAAGTGTCTTGGGAAAGACCTGGAAGGCAAAGACTGTAGGGCCTAAACAGGAATGAGAAGGGATCTGGGGCAGTCCTCGAAGGGAAATGTTGGGGAACCAAAAACTGGAATAGTGAGAAGGGTAAGGAGCCAGGCCAGTTAGGCAAAGGCTGGGGGGCGAAACCTGGAACGGGATGGGTTTGAGAACAGGCCTGGAAGAAAAAGGCTGATGTGCCATATCTGTAACTAGAAAAATTTGAGGAAAGGCTTGGAAGACAAAGGCTGGGGGGACAAAACGGGCAATAGGAGGGTACGGGGCCAGGACTGGAAGGCAAAGGCAGGGGGGCCAGACCTGAAAGGCAAAGGCTAGGTGGCCAAAACTGGAAAGAGAAGGGTTCACGACAGGCCTAGAAAGCAAAGTCTGGGGTCAAAGGTCAGCCCTCAAAAGAGAAACGTGAATGCCCAGGCCTGGATGGCAAAGGCTGGGGTCCAAAACTGGAACGAGAATGCTTTGGGGCCAGGCCTGCAAGGCAAAGGCTCGGGGGCCAAAAGTGGAACAAGAAGGGTTCTGGACCAGGGCTGGAAGGTAATGGCTGCAAGCCAAACCTGGAAAGAGAAGGGTCTTCGGCCAGACCTGGAAGGCAGAGGTTGGGGGGCCAGAACTGGAACAAGAAAGGTTCGGGGCCAGGCATGGAAGGCAAAGGCTGGGGGTCCAGGCCTGAAAGGCTAAGATTAGGGGGCCAGGTCTGGAACAAGAAGGGTTCAGGGCCAGTACTGGAAGGGTAAACCTGTGGGGCCTAAAGTGGAGCGAAAAGGACTTGGGGCCAGGCACGGAAGGCAAAGGCTGGGGGGCCAGGACTGAAAGGCTAAGGCTAGGGGTCCAGCCTGGGACAAGAAGTGTTCAGGGCCAGGCCTGGAAGAGTAAGCCTTGGGGGGGCTTAAGCTGGAATGAAAAGGATTTGGGGCCAGACCTGGAAGGCAAAGGCTGGTGGGCCAAAACTGGAAAGAGAAAGGTTCTGGGTCAGTCCAGCAATTAAAGAGGAGACGGCAAGCAAGGATAAACTAAAAGTGGACAAGGTTGGCCTGTTGTTTAGATTTCCACTAGCAGAGTTCAGCGGCTCGAGCCTAAGAGCGAAGGAGGTGGACAGTGGAGGTGATCCAGGGCTGTGGGTTAATGGTGTGAGAGCGAAGAAGGGTTAGGGGAGGGAGGGAGTTGAGTTGGGTAGAGAGAGTGGAGTTGAGAACGTCTATTTGGTCATCAAGAGGGGCTAGAGTGGGTAGGGAGGCTGGGTGGGATGTGATGCTCTAAGAGAGATGGAGGGGGTCGAGGAAGCAGAAGTCTCCGTCGGGGAGTAATGCAGATATACGGGGAGGAGGGGTGTGAGAGAGGAGGCAAGTGAGAAGGCTTTGGTCAGAGAGAGGGGTTTCAGAGTTGGTGAGAGTGGAGACTGTGCAGTGGTTAGAGATGATGAGATAGAGTGTGGGACCAAGTTGGTAAGTGGGTGAGGTGGGGTGGAGCAGGAGGTTGGCAGAGTCAAGGAGTGATAGAAGGCAGGCGGCAGAGGAGTCATTGGGTACTGCCTGTCTGTGTCTCTGTCACTTTTGACTGTCTCTTTTCTCCCTCTCGTTTCTCTCATTCTCTCTCTCTTCTCTATCTCTCTTCTCTATCTTCTCTCCCCTCTCTCTCTTTTCTCTCTCTCTCTCTCTCTCTCTCTCTCTCTCTCTCTATGGGCCTGGACTAGAAGCACACTTTCCTTGAGTTCCTCCGTGCCACCCTTCTGCCCAGGCCCTCTTTGGCCTGGGGCTGGCTGAAACGTACAGAGGAAGTTAATGACTCCTGGGAGCCTGCAGGCACCTACTGGGCCCAGAGATTGTTGGTCCTGCCCGTAGCTAAACTCCAAACCCAAGTCCTTCAGGATGGGGTGAGGAGGGACAAGCAAGGCTAATGTTAGGATCCTCTAGACCAGAAGCTCGTAGGGGCAGGGAACGTGTCTACCAACTCTGTTGTATTATTCTGTCTCAAGCGCTTTATACTGTGCTCTGCACACAGTAAGTGCTCAATAAACACCACCAACTGACTGAGGGATCGACTGATTTGGGGCCTGGAACATCAGGACTGGTAGAGGTCAGATCTGGGGCCCTAAGGCTAGCCATCCGGGTCAGAGGAGGAGGGAAAATGCTATTTAGATCCAGGTGAGAGACCCTCCTTGAGAATAATAAAAATAATAACAATAATGATAATAATGATAACTGTGGTATTTGTTAAGTAATTAGTATATGCCGGGCCCTGTACTAAGCCCTGGGGTGGATACAAGCAAGTCAGGTTGGACACAGTCCCTGTCCCACATCAGGCTCACGGTCTTAGCCCCCATTTTCCAGATGAGGGAACCGAGGCCCAGAGAAGTGAAGCAACTTGCCCAGGATCACACAGCAGACAAGCGGCAGAGCCACGGTTAGAACCCATGACCTTCCGACTCCCAGGCCCGGACTCTATCCACCTCACCATGCTGCTCTTGCCCAAGGAGTCAGGACCAGGAAACCAAAGCCTTACCGATGTGGGCACGGCTTGTGTCACGCAGGTCTCTCCGAGTCCATCCACCCCATCACAGACGAGGAGCCGGACGTCTTCGCTCGTCGAGCAGAGCGATGAAGGTACACCAGGCCGAGAGGTGAGAGTTTGCTTGAGTTTCTCTCCCTGAGTCTTTGATGTTCCACATCTAAAGGAAATCGGGCAGGAGGAAGGTAGGTGTAAATATTTAGTGAGTGGTCCCCTACCTGCCCCACTACACCCCTCACCTTCTCTCCTTTCACCTCAGTTTCGCTGAGACGGGTGGGGGCTAAATCATGATTAAGTCTTCCCTGATTAAGCCCCGATTCTTCTCCGGTTCCCTCTCCCTTCTGCATTGTCTCAGCACTAGGATCGGTGACCTTTAGGCTGTCAATATTCGCCCCACCATCAACCCCATGGAACTTAAGTCCGTATCAGCGTGCTTATGTGCACTAAAGAGAGTGGCTTACTGGACAGAGCGTAGGCCTGGGAGTAAGGTGGATCTGGGTTCTAATCCCAGCTCCACCGCTTGTGTGCTGTGAGGTCTTGGGCACGTCATTTGACTTCTGGACCTCAGTTCCCTCATCTGTAAAGTGGGGATTAAGACTGTGAGCCTTATTTGGAACAGAGACTGTTTCCAACCCGATTATCTTGCATCCGCCCCAACATCAATGCTGTGCCTGGCACATAGAAAGACTTAACAAACGTACCATTGAAAATACAGTTAATTGATAAATATGTGCAGCAGTGCTCCAGACTGTAAGCTGTTCACTGTGGGCAGGAAATGTCTGCCTATTCTTATATTGTACTCTCCTAAGTGCTTAGCAGAGTGCTCTGCACCTAGTAAATCTGAATTCAGTAAATCTGAATGAATGAATGAAAGTGCTGTGGGGCTGAGGGAAGGGCAAATATCACGAGCCCCATGAGAGACTCTGAGTCTGGAATAATTCTCGAGACCATAATGTAGTAGCATTGGGATTGTTGAGGAGCCAGCACCTGAATGCATTGCTAAACACTGCGACACTTTTCTCATTGACGGGAAGCCAGAGGCGTCCTTTGGCTTTCATTCTGTAGATTTTCAGGTTAGACTCAGGTTTAAGTGCAGTCAATCAAACCATGGTATTTATTGAGCACTTACTGTGTGCAGAGCACTCTACTAAGTGCTTGGGAGAGTACTGCACAGCAGATTTGGTAGACATATTCCCTACCCCTAATAAGTTTACAGGCTAGAGTGCAAGTACAGGACTTGGTAAAGTCCTACAACAAATGGAATATACTTATACTAATAATAAGCTCTTCCTCTAGGCTGTAAACTCATCATAGGCAGGGAACATGTCTACCAACTCTGCTGTACAATACTCCCAAGTGCATAGTGCTTAGAGCACGAGCCTGGGAGTCAGTAGGTTACGGGTTCTAATGGCATCTCCACCATTTGCCTGCTGTGTGAACTTGGCCCAGTCACTTCACTTCTCTGGGCCTCAGTTCCCTCAACTGTAAAATGGGGCTTGAGCCTGTGAGACCCAAGTGGAATAGGGATCATTTACTGTTATACTGTACTCTCCCAAACACTGAGTACAGTGCTCCGCACTCAGTAAACACTCAACAAATATGACTGATTGACTGACTGACTCTATCCTTCTCCCCCTCTTTGCCCTTTTGGCTTGTAATTATAATGATGATATTTGTTAAGCGCTTACTATGTGCAAAGCACTGTTCTAAGCGCTGGGGGATACAAGGTCATCAGCTTGTCCCACGTGGGGCTCACAGTATTAATCCCCATTTTACAGATGAGGGAACTTAGGCACAGAGAAGTTAAGTGATTTGCCCATAGTCACACAGCTGACAAGTGGCAGAGCCGGGATTAGAACTCATGACCTCTTTCCACTGAGCCTATCCACCCCAGCACTTAGTACAGATGCCTGGCACACAGTAATCGCTTAACAAATACCACAGTTATTATTATTAAGTGCACACATTAAGTGCTCAATACCTATCATTGATTGATATTGATAATAGAAGCACTTTTATTCTGAAGCTAGCATGCATCCAAGTAGAAATAAAAACAACAATTGCTAGGACAATGAGTTAACCTGAATGCCCTCTTACTTGTAAAATAATTTCAGAATATTCAAAATGCTTGGAATTGAGTCCCTGCTCTTTACTTTTGCATACTGCATTTCAAGGTAAAATTAAGGAGGAAAAGGAAAAGTGGCGAAGTTAATGGCCGACTGACCCCCAGGAACGCGACCATCTGCAGCGCCAATCTTCATCGTTAGTTTAGTTAGCCACTCGAAGGTCCGACAGCTATGTGTCCAATATGGGACGCCCGTGCTGGTCAGTCAAAATCTCCAGGAGTTGCTCATCTCAATTGTGTCATTAAAAATGTGCACTTCAGAATTGGGAGACCTTAGTCTTCATCCAGGGGCTGAGGGGAGGGGGGTCGTTGGGCCTCCCCCAACTCTAATTCACTAATTGGCCATCTAGGGCCCTGAGAGAGAGAATGCTGAGGGAGTGGGAGGTTGGGCACGAGACTAAGAGTCGAATTGGGAGCAAAGAAGGGAAAACAAAAAGGGGAGAGGGAGGAAAAAGAAGAGGGAAGGGAAGAAGGGCAAAGAGCAGGAGAAGGTTGAAGATGACGGTCAGTCAATCCGTCTAATTTTCTGAGTGCTTACTATGTGCTTACTGTACTAAGCACTTTGGAGCGTACAATATAACAGTAAAGACACACATTCCCTGACCACAATGAGCTTACTATCTTGAGTATCATCAAGGAAAAAGAGGGAAGTGGGAGAGGAAAGGAAGAAGCGTGGCCTAGTAGAAAGAGCAGGCCTGAGCGTAAGAGGACCTGGGTTCTAATTCTGGCTCTGCCACATCAATCAATCAATCAGTGGCATTTATTAAGCCTTCACTATGTGTAGTACACATAGCAGAATTACGTGTTACATCATTACATGTTATGTGTTGTGTACCAGAATCAACAGATTTAACAAGCTTACAGGCTAGAGGGGGAGACAGACATCAATATAAGTCAATGAGAAATTTATCATATAAAATTTAAAGATTTGTACATAAGTGCTGTGGAGTGGAGGGTGGGGTGAATATCAAATCCCAAAAGTCTAATCCTTAAAGGGAATAGATGATGTAGAAGGGAGACCGAGCTAGAGAAAAGAGTGCTTAACTGGGGAAGGCCTCTTGGAAGAGATGTGACCTTAATAATGCTTTGAAGGTGGAGAGAGTGGCGGTCTGGTGTGCTTTGGGGGGTGGGGGGGCGGTGAGGGGGGTAGTTCCAGGGTAGGGGAAGGATGTGGGAAGGGGTCAGTGGTGAGATAGACGAGATTGGGGCCCAGTGAGTAAGCTGGAGCTAGAGGAGCAGTGTATGTGGGCTGGGCTGGAGTAGGAGCTCAGTGAAGGGAGGTGGGAGGTAGGAGGGAGCGAGTGGATTGACTTCTTTAAAGCTGATGGTAAGGAGTTTCTGATTGATGTGGAGGTGATGGGCAGCAATTGGAGTTTCTTGAGTTGTGGGGAGACATGGATTGAACGTTTTTTAGGTAAAAGATCCATGCAGCATCGTGAAGAATGCCCTAGAGTGGGAAGAGATAGGAGGCAGGGAGGTCTGGGAGGAGGCTGATGTAGGATCTTGGCTTCAAAAGTTTCCATACTTGCCCCCTCCTACCTCACCTCCTTCCTCTTTCTCCTGCCCACCCCGTACACTCCGCTCTTCTGCTGTTCACCTCCTCACGGTCCCCCGTTCACAGCCTATCCCACCGTCGACCCCTGGCCTACGTCCTACCTTCACCTCCCCTCAGCTGAGCCCCCTTCCCCTCTCCCCCACCACCACCCCACCCTCTGCTCCTCCCCTCCCCCCTTCCCCTCCCCTCAGCACTGTCCTCATTTTATATATGATTTATTACCCTATTTATTCTGTTAATGAGGTGTACATCCCCTTGATTCTATTTATCATGATAATTGTCTTGTTTTTGTTTTGTTCCATCTTGCTTGCTGTCTGTCTCCCTCGAATAGACTGTGAGCCCATCATTAGTCAGGGATTGTCTCTATTTGTTGCCAAATTGTACATTCCCAAGCACTCAGTACAGTGCTCTGCACATAATAAGCGCTCTAATAAATACTATTGAATGAATGAATGGGGCTCATAGTTTTGGTTTGAGGGTCAGCTCTGTGACTGTGGGCAAGTCACCTAACTTCTCTGTGCCTCAGTTACCTCATCTGTAAAATGGGGATTCACTGTGAGCCTCTCGTGGGACAACCTGATTACCCTGTATCCACCCAAGTGCTTAGACCAGTGTTCTGCACATAGTAAGCACTCAATTACCAACATTATTATTATTATTATTATTATTAATAAAAGAGTTTCCATTTTCCAGTTGAGGAAGCAGAAGCCCATTTAAGTGACTTGCTCAAGGTCACACAGCAAGCAGTTGGCAGATCTGGGATTAGCACCCAGGTCCTTCTGATTCCCAGACCTGAGCTCTGTCCAGTAGGTCAAGCTGCTTCTCTTTATCAGAAACTAAGGTTACATTTCACCCCCAGCATTGACTCCCACCAGCTGGAATTGAAACCCAGGTTCTTCTGATTCCCAGGCCCAGAATCTGTCCCCTAGTCCACGCTGTTTCTTGTTATGAGAGACAAGGTTACATTTCCCTTCCCCCACCGCCTCCCACTCCCCAAAGAGAGAAGGATGATGGGGGAATCAAGTGCTTAGTACAGTGCTCTGCACACAGTAAGCACTCAATAAATATGACTGAATGATGGGAAGAGGGCTGTTTCACCCAGATTTCAGAGAATCTCAATCTTCTTTCAATGTCAAGGGGGAGAAGGACTTGAACCGGCAAACAATTCCACTAATTGAGGCCAAAAAATTAAATTACCTGGACTTTTAAGGTAAGGAGCTTTTTTCTGCCCTTCAGTGTGTAGACTTTGCTAGTGTAGGCTTCATCTAAAATCCTCATATTATTAGGGACCACCCTACATTCCCCATTTATCTTGTACCTGTTATGGGCCTTAGGATCTGCAATTTGTGGTTAAGTTGCTATCTCTATAAGGGATGTAACTCATTCCCCAGAAAGTAGCTTTGGTTCAGCTGGGAAGGTTTGGAAATATCATGGAGCCAGCTGAAAGACCTAACTGCTCTTGAAACTAAACTGAAACCAATCCAGAAATTTCCAAACT
>NW_024396870.1:0-85309 GCF_004115215.2 Ornithorhynchus anatinus
TTGAGCAGGAGAAAGACTACTGGATGAGCCCGCAGGAGAAGAAGTAGCGATTCCCCCTGGCTTCACCTGGTAATAAGTTTGAGAGAGCAGGCAACTGGAGGAATCAGGACCCTCCACTGCAAATCCTCCCCGCCCCACAAACAACTGATAAAAGGGGGAAAGAACTGGTCCCCCGGGTTGCAGCACAACCACCTAAGAAATGCACTGAGATGCCTATTGTGGTGCCCTGGAACACTTGGGGCAAACAGACAGACGGATAGCTATGTCTACTGAAGTAGAATAGTATGTTTGCATGCATTCTACTCCTTCTAATAAGATGAAGAATGGAATAAAAACTTTCTGCTGTATTCAATGGTGATTTGGTGTCCCTTTGAACTGGTTAGCAAGTGCCCAACCTAGTAGGAGCTCCCTGTTAATTAGGGCTACTCCACGGGTGAGATATATTCTTTGACTTCATCCCAGGGTCTGGGTGAGGTGCATCCTTGGATCTCACCTCAGGGTAGCAGGAGCCTGTCGGGGGGGCGGGGGGGAGGAGGAACTCTTAGCAGCTGAGGGGGAGGCCAG
Organism: Ornithorhynchus anatinus; assembly: GCF_004115215.2. NCBI lineage: Eukaryota > Metazoa > Chordata > Mammalia > Monotremata > Ornithorhynchidae > Ornithorhynchus > Ornithorhynchus anatinus. Next base: position 565 of record NW_024396870.1, read on the forward strand.
GCAGAGCGAGGATCTCAGTCAGAGCTCCGACTGAGATCCTCGCTCATGACATAAATTGGTGATGACGGGCATCCTTGGATCTCATTCCAGGGGCTGGTTGAGGTGTAGGCTTGGATGTCATCCCAGGGGAGGAGAGGTCTGGCTGATGTGAATCTTTAGCAGTCTGGGGGAGACCAGGCAGGGCAGGGATCTCAGGAACTCAGTCGGGGCTCATGACAATCATCATCAACAAAAACAACAATTTGTTCATTCAATCGTATTCACTGGGGGTTTACTGGTTGCAGTGCATTGTACAACCGCTTGGGAGAGTATAACAATGAACAGATACACTCCCCGCCCACAATGAGCTTACAGTGTAGAGGGAGAAACAGACATTAATATAAATAAGTAAATTACACATATGTCCATAAGTGCTCTGGGCTAGGGGTGGGGAGTGAACAAAGGGAACATGTCATGACAACGCAGAAGGGAGTGGAAGAAGAGGAAAGAAGGAGTTAGGGAAGATCTCTTGGAGGAGAAGGGCCTTCAACCAGGCTTTGAAGTGGGGGAGAGTCATTGCCTGTCCCATTTGAAGAGCGGGGAATTCGAGGCCGCAGGCAGGACGTAGGCAAGGGGTCGGCAGGAAGACAGATGAGATCGAGGAACAGTGAGAAGGCTAGCAATAGAGGAGCGAAGCATACCACGTAGGTTCCAGTAGGAGAGAAAGCTAGGTGAGGTAGGAGGGGCCAAAATGATCGAGTGTTTGAAGCCAGTGATGGGGAGTTTTTGTTTGATGAGGAAGTAGATGGGTAACCACTCACGTTTCTTGAGGAGTGGAAAAACGTGTCCTGGATGTTTTTGTAGAAAGTTGATCCTGGAAGCAGAGTGCAGTATGGATTGGAGTTGGGAGAGACAGGAGGCTGGAAGGTCAGCAAGGAGGTTGATCCATTAAGCAAGGCTTAGTGGAAAGAGCATGGGCTTGGGAGTCAGAGGCTGTGAGTTCTAATCCCATCTCTGCCACTTGTCAGCTGTGTGACTTTGGGCGAGTTGCTTAACTTCTCAGTGCCTCAATTCCCTCATCCGTAAAACAGGGATTAAGACTGTGAGCCCCACATGGGACAACCTGCTTAGCTTGTATCTACCCCAGGGCTTAGAAAAGTGCTTGGCAAGTAAGTGCTTAACAAATATCATTATTATTATTATTATTACTAAAGTGATTGCAGGTTGAATTTCTAACAGTATCGTATTTGTCTGACTCCCACCTTCTCCAGCACAGACTTCCATGAACCTCAGTGCAGGGCTGGGGAGCAAGTTGCAAGTTTCCTGCTGAAAGTCTGGCGAAGGTTTCTGACTGAGGAATCTCTCAGAGTGTCCCGTGCAGCAGACGGACTGAGAGGAATCTGAAAAGAACTAGTTAACATGGACTGGAGGAACACAGCTGGTACAGAGAGTGTGAGGGGCTGACGACGCCACTAGCATTAGAATTAACTCCTTCATGTATGCTTTCAGGCCCAAAGTGTTTTTGACTGGACTGAGTTTCATCTGTCATTTCCCACAGGAGACTCCAACGCTTAGCTGAAAAGCTGTCCATGACTTTGACACTGCCCCTATTTTTAAAGGGTCCCTCCTCTAGAAGTTACGTATTTAACCCTCTTTCCTGTCCAGTTAGAAAAAGGTTAGTCCTGCTCCAACCCCATTACAGTCCATTTGAGTCCAGTCTCTCCCAGGGATTCTGTGGCTTTCAGCTTTCCCGGTCCTTTTCCTTTAAAGCCCACGTGCCTCCTTTGTCTTTCACCTTCCATTTCCCCCTCTACCAGCCCTGCTGCCATCACTGGAGAGCTCATCGCCATCACCTGCCACTTTCCCCTGTGCCCAACAAATGTGTGAGTGGAAACCAGAGTGAGATGGAGGGAGAGGAAAGCAGAGGTGGAGGAGAAAGAGATGGAGGGGAAGCTCGGTGAAGATTGCCCACCTCCAAAAGGCCACCCTCCTCTAAGCCCCCCATCATCCAAAACCCTGATTAACCCTGGGTATTCCCCAAAGTTTCCCCTCCTGCACAGCTCCCTCTTCCTTGAAGCACCCCACCCTATAAACCTCTCTTTGCAACCCAGCAATCCTAACCCCCTCACAAAGTTACAAAGATGAGGCGGGTTAAGGCCAGGTGGGTGAAGGAATGCTTGGAGAAAGCAGCCAAAGCAAATTCAACATATTAAGGTCGTATCTCCCCCAGTAGGCCTTCTTTTCCCCCAGCTTCCTCTCTCTCCTGTTGTCCATGTACTTGTTTCTATAAACTTTAGGCGCTTTATATTTACCTCACTCTCAGCCCAACAGCACTTTAATATATAAATTATATATTATAAATCGTTTTCTTGTGTTAATGTCTGCTCCCCACTCTAGACTGTCAGCTCAGTGTGGGCAGGGAACTTGTCTGCAAACTCCATTGTGTTGTACTCTCCCAAGAACTTCGTACCTAGAAACTACGGACGTGAGCACTCAGTAAATACCACTGATTGATCAATCTTGGGAGCAGCATAAAGTGATATGTGTAAAAATAGATTTAGCACAGAGAGAGTTGTGGGGAACTGGGGGGAAAGGAAGGCAATACAGGAGTGAAGGAGACGGGCCAAGAAAATTAAGGGAACAGGGAGGTTGATCTAGGAAGAAAAGGGTGGATCTACTTTTCTGATGAATTCACTGAAGTTGAGAACAAAGTTTAATCTCTTAAAAAAGAAGTTATTTCTGCCTGGCTGATATGGAACTGATCCAGAAGAGACAGGACTAGTGCACAGATAAGGGGAAGACATGGATTTGCAGAATGAAAAAGGAAACAGGGTTATTAGATTAAATTAATGGAGCTTTCCCCAGGTAGAGCATACAGTCTGCGGGCGACTGCATTTCAATCATTAAAAGGAACAAATCTGGAGTAAAGTACAAGAAAATGAAATATTCATCTGGATTGTTTTCTTCCTCCTCACATATTTTTTCCCCAGCTGGAGATGAAGGCATGTTTCTGGGGGAGAAGATGGCAAGAGTGAGGTTGGCTCTCCTGTGGGATCATGCCCAAAGCCCAGACTGCCACAGAAACGTTCTCATCCTCCTGTCACTGTAGATAATCAGGGAAGGACCGATGACTGAGAAGGTGAATGTTAACACCATGTGGCTGTTCACCAGCAGAGGAGATTTCTCTCTCATATTCACTAAAACGCTCAGCATGATGGCCTGCCTCCCATACAAGAGGACATAGAAGGTGACAAGGGCAATGATTCTCTTGGCCTCTCTGACCTCAGGCATCGCTCTGGGAGAGCGTCCGGGCCCGTGGAGGTGCTACACCTGCTGGTGGTGTCTGTACAGGACAAACACCGTGTAGCCACTGGCCGTGCTCATGAGCCCCACGAAGAACAGATCTCGGAAGGAAATCACAGCTGCAACAACCAGGGTAGCCGCGGGACTGTCACTGATGGTCGAGCAGTATTTAAGGTCCAGCATGAGCCGGATGCTGCTGCCGTTCTGGGGGCCGGTCATGTAGATCAGCGCGTTAACATCTACTAACATAATGATGACCCAGGAGAGGAGACAGAAGGGGAGGATGCACTTGGGTAATTTGGCTTTGACCCCTGCCCACCGGGAGGTGCCAGGGCTGATGGTGACGGCCTGGAAGACGCTCAGAAGGCAGGTAGTGCAGATGGCAAGGCCCCAGGTCACTCGTTAGAAGTATAAGAGGATTTTGCATCCAAGGACATCTAAGAAGTTTCTCCACCCCCAAGCTGACATGGCCTCGGGGATTCCACTGGTGAGGAGGATGATGGCGTTGGCGAAGGCCAGATGAGCTAGGATCAGGTCAGATGAGCTGGGGTTATGGGTGGCAGAGACCACACGGATATAAAATAGGAGGAGGAAGATGATCACTGAAACCCTGAGGTTGATCTGTACTAGAATGGCGATCCGAAAGGAGAGCTCAGTGCCATCCATTGCCTTGAATTTTCTGATAGGTTTCAGATCACCCTAAAACAAGGAAGGAGACATGAGACGGGGAGTAAAATAGAGAGGCGGAGAGAGAGGAACAAGAAGAGGGAGATACCGAGAGGGTTGGACAGAAAAATAAATGGGGAAAGGGATAGACAGAAAGTAGGGGAGGACACAAAGGAAATGAGAGGATGAAAGGAGGAAGAGGGAGAGAAAAATGAGAAAAATATGGAGAAAAGAGAAAGAGGAATAAGCTAAAGATAGAAAGAGGGAAAGAAGAAGAAAAGGTGAAGAGGGAGAAACAGAGAATAGGAAAAAAGAGAAAGAAGGGGAGAGAACATTTTTCCATGTTCAGTGAAAAATTTCTGCTTCCCTTATAGATAGTTGCACCTACCTTGTTAAATTCTCAGGCGTCTGTTCTGCTTACTGGCCCAAGCCACTGCTGGTGCCTTGATGGACACTGATGAGAAAAGGAATCTTTCCTGCAAATTGTCTGAAAAATCAGCAAAGCTCAGTCTCATGAAGCCTCAGTCTCGTAAAATACTTGTTAAAAAATTAATGATAATAGTAATTATAAAGCTTAGTAAATATCATAATTAAACAAGGGAATAATGGAGTCTGTAGGAGTAAGCTTTTGTGAGTGTGCTAAAGTCGAGGGAGGAGAAGACCTGCGGAAGGGACTAACGTGGTCTTTCTTGCTGCCTAATTGGTATGAAGTGGATTAATGACATGGTACCGGAGTAGGATAAAGAGCAGATATCTGAAAACCAGGCCCACCAGGACATCAGCAGTGGCATCCTGGGTCAGATCAATGTGTCCTCCCAGCCCAACTCTTGCTGCTCTGGTTCCAGTGGACCTTGAAGGAGCTGTGGTGCGGCTTTCCCACATTCATTCATTCATCCATTCAGTCAATTGTATTTATTGAGTGCTTACTGTGTGCAGAGGACTATAATAAGCTCTTAGAAAGTACAACTGGACAACAGATAGAGGCAATCCCTACCGAACAACGGGATCCCAGGCTAGAAGGGGGAGACAGACTACAAAACAAAACAAGTAGACAGGCATCAATAGCATCAAAATAGATTAATAGAATTATAGATACATACACGTCATTAATAAAATGAATAGAATAATAAATATGTACATATATACACAAGTGCTGTGGGGTGGGGAGGTGGGTAGAGCATACCGGGGGAGTAGGGGCGATGGAGGGGGAGTAGGAGTGGAGGAAAAGGGAGCTCAGTCTGGGAAGGTCCCCTTCATTCAGTTTATTTATTCATTCAATAGTATTTATTGAGCGCTTACTATGTGCATAGCACTGTACGAAGCGCTTAGAATATACAATTAGGCAACATATAGAGACAATCCCGGCCCAATGATGAGCTCACAGTATAATCGTGGGGGACAGACAGCACAGCAAAACAGAACGAAACAAAAACAAGACAACATTATCACGATAAATAGAATCAAGGGGTTGTACACCTCATTAACAAAATGAATAGGGTGATAAATTACATATACAAATGAGCACAGTGCTGAGTAGAGGGGAAGGGGGGAGGGGAAGAAGAGAGTGGGGTGGGGAGGGCAGGAGAGAGGGAGCAGAGGGAAAGGGGGCTAAGCTGAGGGGAGGTGAAGGGGGAAGGGGGAGGAGCAGAGGGTGGAGGGGGAACAGAGGGAAAAGGGGGACCTCAGTCTGGGAAGGCATCTTGGAGGAGGTGAGCTCTCAGTAGGGCTTTGAAGAGGGGAAGAGAGTTAGTTTGGCAGGCATGAGGAGGGAGGGCATTCCAGGACAGCGGTAGGACGTGGGCCAGGGGTCGACAACGGGATAGGTGTGAACGGGGCACCGTGAGGAGATGAGCGACAGAGGAGAGAAGTGTACGGGGTGGGCAGTAGAAAGAGAGAGGGGAGGTGAGGTAGGAGAGGGCAAGGTGATGGAAACCTTTGAAGCCAAGAGTGAGGAGTTATTGTTTCGTGCTGACGTTGATAGGCAACCACTGGAGGCTTTTAAGAAAGGGAATGACATGCCCAGAGCGTTTCTGTAGGAAGATGATCCAGGCAGTGGAATGAAGAATAGACTGGAGTGGGGAGAGACAGGAGGAAGGAAGATCTAAGAAGAGGCTGACACAATCATCCAGTCGGGTTATTATGAGAGCTTGCACGATAGCAGTTTGCATGGAGAGGAAAGGGCGAATCTTGAAGATACTGTGTAGGTGAGAATGGCAGGTGTTGGTGCCGGACTGGATGTGAGGGGTGAATGAGTGACCTGAGTCAAGGCGACACCAAGGTTGCAGGCATGTGAGACGGGAAGGATGGCAGTGTCGTCCATAGTGACGGATGTCAGGGAGAGGACAGGGTTGGGGAGGGAAGTCAAGCAGCTGTTTTAGATATGTTGAGTTTTAGGTGGCGGACAGACATCCAGATGGACATGTCCTGGAGGCAGGAGGAGATTCGAGCCTGGAAGGAGGGGGAGAGAACAGGGCAGGAGATGTAGATTTGGGTGTCATCTGCATAGATATGATAGTTGAAGCTGTGGGAGAGAATGAGTTCACCAAGGGAGTGAGGGATGGAGAATAGAAGAGGGCCAAGAACGCTCAGTAGGGCTTTGAAGTGGGGGGAAGAGAGCTTTTGGCAGATGTGAGGAAGGAGGGTATTCCCGACCAGAGGTAAGACGTGGGCCAGGGGTAGATGGTGGGACAGGTGAGAATGAGGGACAGTGAGGAGGTTAGTGGCAGAAGAGCAGAATGTGTGGGCTGGGCTGTAGAAGGAAAGAAGGGAGATGAGGTAGGAGGGGACAAAGTGATGGAGAGCTTTGAAGCCAACAGTGAGGAGTTTTTGCTTCATGCAAAGGTTGAGTGGCAATCATTGGAGATTTTTGAGGAAGGGGGTAACATCTCCAGAGCTTTTCTGTAGAAACACCACAGGGAAGGTGTCTGCCAACTCTTTGCATTGTACTCTCCCAAGTGCTCGGTATGGTACTCCTCACACAGTCAGCAATCAGTAATGAATACCATTAATTGACTGGTTTATTGACTAGACATCCATCCCTTACTCTAATGTCCTCAGCCTTCCCCATTAATGATCCATTAGGAGCCAAGGAATCTGAGCCAGAGTTACAGGACACAGTTCTATCCACCTGTGCGCACCTCGAGTTCCTCCTATTTTGGGGGTTGGGGCATCTCCCTGCAGCCCATGTTAGACTCTGTCCATAGTCTGTGTCTGGGCGGATGTGGACAAGGAAACAGAGAATAAGGCCATTGGGGATTTGATTGCATCCAAAACAGAACTCCTTATCTTCTCACTCAAACCCTGCTTTCCCCTGTCTTTCTCATAACGTAGGTAACACACCTTCCCTCCCTGTCTCTCAAGCCCATAACCTTAGCATCTCCTCGATTCATTCACCTAATTCAGTCCACATAGTCAATCTGTCACCAAATCCTAGTGGTTCCACATTCACATCCACAAGGCTAAAATCTACCTTTTCCTCTCCAACCAAACTACAGTCCCACTGATCCAATGACTTACATCATTCCTTCCCTACTGACATCAGCCTCCTCGTTGATCACCCTGCCTCCTGTTTATCCCCACTAAAGTCCAAATTTCATTCTGCTTCTCAGATTATTTCTCTAAGAAAAGTTTAGTCCACATCTCCCCATTCCAGGGGTTCCCTGTCTACCTCTGCATCAAACAGAAACTTCAACTGAAGGTTTAAAGCACCCGATTAGCTCCACCCTCATAGTAATAAAAATAATGATATTTGTTAAGCTCTTACTATGTGCTAAGCACTGTTCTAAGTTCTGGGGTAGATACAAGCTAATCAGGTTGGACACAGTCCCTAATCCACATGGGACTCACAGTATAAACTGTCATTTTACAGATGAGGTAACTGAGGGTCAGAAAAGTTAAGTGACACATATAGCAGGTATGTGGTGGAGCTGGGATACCTTATCTATGGATTCCTACTACACTTCACTCTCATAATGACAACCTGCTTGCTACACCTCAGGTTCATCTGTCTTGCCCCCAACTTTGACCACATCCTCCCTCTGGCCAGAAACTCCTTACCCCTTTACATACATTCGCTCTCACGGATTCAACTATCATCTCTACGCAGATGACACACAGATCTACATCTCTGCCCCTGTCCTCTTCCCCTCCCTTCAGGCTCGTATCTCCTCCTGCCTCCAAGACCTCTCTACCTGGATGTCTGCCCGCCACCTAAAACTCAACATGGCCAAAACTGAGCTCCTGATTTTCCCTACCAAGCCCTGTCCTCTTCCTGACTTCCCTATCACTGTGGATGGCACGACCATCCTTCCCGTCTCTCAAGCCCGCAACCGCGGTGTCATCTTTGACTGGGATCTCTCATTCACCCCACACATCCGATCTGTCACCAAGACCTGCCGGTCTCACCTTTATAATATCGCCAAGATCCGCCCTTTCCTCTCCACCTAAACGGCTATCTTACTGGTACAGGCTCTCATAATATGCCGGCTGGATTATTGTCAGCCTTCTCTCTGATTTCCCTTCCTCCTGTCTCTCCCCACTCCAGTCTATTCTTCATTCCGCTGCCCGGCTCATCTTTCTGCAGAAACGCTCTGGGCATGTCACTCCCCTTCTTAAAAACCTCCAGTGGTTGCCTATCAACCTCGGCATGAAACAAAAACTTCTCACTCTAGGCTTCAAGGCTCTCCATCACTTTGCCCCCTCCTACCTCTCCTCCCTTCTCTCCTTCTACTGCCCACCCTGCACGCTCCGCTCCTCTGCTGCTCACCTCCTCACCGTTCCCCATTCTCGCCTACCCCGCCGTCGATCCCTGGGCCACGTCTTCCCATTTTCTTGGAATGTCCTCCCTCCTCACCCTGCCAAACTAATTCTCTTACCCTTTTCAAAACCCTACTTAGAGCTCACCTCCTCCAAGAGGATTCCCAGACTGAGCTTGCCCTTTTCCCTCTGCTCCCTCTGCTCCCCTTCTATCCCCCCTTCACCTCCTTTCACCTAAGCCCTCTTTTCCCCCCTTTCCCTCTGCTCCTCCCCCTCTCCCTTCCCCTCCCCTCAGCACTGTGCTCATCCACTTAATTGTATATATTTTCATTACCTTATTTATTTTGTTAATGAGATGTAAAGCACCTTGATTCTATTTATTGCTATTGTTTTAATGAGATGTTCATCCCCTTGATTCAATTTATTGCTATGGTTTATTGCTATTGTTATTGTTTTTGTCTGTTTCCCCCGATTAGACTGTAACCCCATCAATGGACAGGGACTGTCTCTATCTGTTGCCAATTTGTACATTCCAAGCACTTAGTACAGTGCTCTGCACATAGTAAGCGTTCAATAAATACTATTGAATGAATGAAAGAGACCACCACTCTTCCCACCTTTAAAGCCTTATTTAACTCACATCTCTTCTTAGGTCTCCCCCAAATAAGCCCTCATCTCCTCTACTCCCTCTTCATTCTGCATCACCTAAGTACTTAGAACTGATCCCTTTAAGCACTTATTATTCACCCCACCCTCTGCCCCACAGCACTTAAGTACATAGCCATAATTTATTTCATTGAATTGAGAAATGGAAATGGAGATGGAATGGCTGGAGGGAGAGGTGGATAAAGACAGGACAAACAGGACACTGACCTTCGCTCCTGTGATCTGTGCTTCCCCCACGGCCAGTGGTCCTACCGAGGCCTAGTGGGGGATCTCTTTCGTGGTGCTGTCTCTGCCCGTGGTCCCCGTCCTACCCCTATGGGAAGTGGAATCGCTGGAGGGTGGCTCTGGGAGAACAGGGACCTGCTTCTCCCTGGACTCTGTCACTGTACCCACTCAGCCCTGGGATACACAGGTGCAGAAGGAGAGAGGGGGAATTTTGTGGCCCAGAGAAGTGTGTGCTGTGGGGCGGTCAGCCACCATCACTCTTCTCCAGCCTGCCCTGCCAGCCACCACACGAGAACCATTCTGGGTTCTGGTCTGAACCCGCAAAGTTCCTGTGGAAAGTCCGGAAACTGCACTGACAGAGAGATGGCTTTATCCCACTCACTCATCTCCATCACTTGTGCTGGCTGGTGGGGCAGTTCGCAGGCAGTCAGACTTTGACTGAGGCAACATTTATCAGCCATTGTACTCGTCTCTCCCCTCCCTCAGGAAATGATTAGTGTGTGCGTGAATGAGTGAAACGTTGAGCACTAATCTGCTCTGACACTCCAACCGGGACATCTCTGGAAATGCCCGACTCCCCTCCCTGTTGCCCACCAATCTGGGCCAAGACGAGATCAGAACTCCCTCTGAAATTACCTGACACTAATTGACCATCAGAGATGCCCATAGGGAGACATGGCAGCATCAGTGTCATATTCCGTAGCACCAGGGATAACCCAGCGCCCACTCACAGCCCAGCCCTGACAGAAATCAAGCCTGGATCTCTAGTGTGAGTCTGACACTCTCCCCATCAGGGTCACACATGGCTTCAGATATGACAGTCCAGGGCTACCTAAATACCACAGATGACAGCATGTCATAAACCCCATAGCAGGAGCGAGATTGGAGCTTGTGATTGGATGTGGGAGTCTTCTGCATAGAATTTGTAGCTAAAATCCAGTGAACAGATGAAATCTCTGGTTAAATTTAGAATGAAAGAGTGGGAAATACAGGTCCCTGGCTTTATGGGACTCCCCTGGTCATGGAGTGAGAGGTGAAAGAGGAGTTGGTGCTTGATAATGAGAGGAAACAGGCCTGGGAATCAGATGGACCTGGTTCTAATCCCAGTTCCACTACTTGTCTGCTGTGTGACCTTGGGCAAGTCATTTCCCTTCCCTGTGCCTCCGTTTCCTCATCTGTAAAATGGGGCTAAAGTCTGTGAGCCCCATGAGGGACATGGGCTGTGTCCAACCTGATTACCTTGTATCTACCCCAGCACTTAGAACAGTGCCTGGCACATAGTAAGCTATTAACAAATTCCATAATAAAAATACTGAGGCATGGGGAGAGAGAGAGGAGGGAAACCAGGAGAGGGCTGTTCTAGTGAAATGAAAGGAGTCTAGTGTTTCCAGGAGAGAGGAGTGACCAAGCAATCCATCAGTCAACCAATGGTACTTACTGAGCACTCTTCCTATACAAAGAACACTGTATTAAGCACTTGAAAAAGTACAATACAATAGAGATTGGAGACATGATCCCTGCCCACAAGGAACTTACAATCTATAGGGGAACACAGATTTTTAAATAAATTACCAAAAGGGGAAATGGAAAAGAATACGGATAGGTATACTGGGATTTAGGTGGGCTGAGTATCAAGTAGATTTTGTTTAGGCCTCTAAGGAGATTTGGACAGAGCTGACCAGTTAATCAATCAATAAGTGGTATTTACTGGACACTTACTGTATGCAGAACATTTTACCAAATGTGTGGAAGATTGCAGTATGGCAGAGTTGGTAGACATGTTCCCTGCCCATAACAATCTTACAGTCTAGAAGGGGATATAGATACTAATACAAATTAATGAATTATGGGTAAATACATATGTGCTGTGGGGCTGAGGGTGGTGTGAATATCGTGCATCTAAAGGGTAAGATCAAAGTACATATATGACGCAGAATGGAGAGGGAGTTGGAGAAGGAGAGCTTAACTGTTTTTTTTATGGCATTTGTGAAGTATTTACCATGTGTCGAACACTTTTCTAAGTGCTGTGGTAAATATCAGATAATATTAATAATAATAACGATGTTGGCATTTGGTAAGTGCTTACTATGTGCCAAGCACTGTTCTAAGCGCTGGGGTAGATACAAGGTAATTGGGTTGTCCCACGTGGGCTCACAGTCTTAATCCCCATTTTACAGATGAGGTAACTGAGGCATAGAGAAGTTAAGTGACTTGCCTAAAGTCACACAGTCCCTGTCCTACATGGAGCTCACAGACTAAGTCAGAGGGAGGAGGATTTAATTCCACATTTTTCTTATTTTCCTGATGATGTTACTGAGGCACAGAGTTGAGTGACTTCCCGAGGTCATAAAGCAAACAAGTGATGGAACCAGATTTGGAACCCACGTCCTCTGACTCCCAGGCCCATGCATTTTCCACTAGTTTATGCTGCTTCTCCCTTAATAAGACGTTGAAGGTGGGGAAAGTGTTGGCCGGGTTTATATGGAAGGAGTGTTCCAGGACAGGTGGAGTCATGGCAAAAGGGTTGGTGGAATGATAGACAATATTAAAGAACAATGAGCAAACTGGCACTAAAGGAGGAGTGTGTAGACTAGGAGGAAGCAAGTGTTTAAGATATGAAATGGTAGGGTCAGAAGCGCAGATGGAGAGGGTAGATTTTGAGAGGAGGTGAGAGAGTTCTTCTTGACTCAATGCTGGGAATATTGGAAGAGTTGAACGGGGCAGAGGAGAAGTAGGAATTGGAGAATAGAGGAAATTTTAGAAGACCACATTTGAGGGATTCAGTTTTGTCAGTAAAGTATGTGGCCAGATCACTAGGCGAAAAAGACAATGCAGGTTTGATCAACAATCACTACACCTGATTGATCATTGGATGGTTTGAAGGAACTGGATCTTGGAAACTAAGAGGCGGCAAAGCAGCCCTTATGGTGGCTGAACTGCTCAGATAGTTGAGTTATAACTGTCTCGTGTGATGAAGTGACATCACTCGCTTTCCAATCCCCTCACCCAATGTCAGCGAGGACAGGGTTCTCCTTTTAGATGCGGATGAGGCCTTGTTAAGCAGACTTAGCCTGTAGGTCCCTACTTCTCTTACTCTGAACCTCTAAAGGGCATGGAGGGAAGACAGGCAGCTTCCTTGGGACTTTTATGAGGAATCCATGATGGAAACAGTTGTCGTCCTTTTCCAGAACGTTCTCATCCTCCTGTGTCTGCGAATCACCAGGAAGGGACTGATGACTGAAAAGCCAAATGACATCACCATGTGGATATTCACCAAAAGAGGAGACTTTTCTTTCATGTTAAGTAAAACACTGAACATGACAGAGTGCCGCCCATAGAGGAGGACATACAGAGTGTCCAGAGTGATGACTCTCTTGGCCGCTCTGACCTCGGGCATAATCCTGGGTGAGCGGACATGCTGGTGGAGGTGTTGGACCTGTCGGTGGCAGGACAAACACCATGTAGCCACTGGCCATACTCATGAGCCCCACGAAGAGCAGGTCACGGCCAGAGATCATAATGGCATTTATCATTCTAATATTTATTGAAAGCTTACTATGTGCAGAGCACTGTACTAAGCTCTTGGAATGGACAAGTCAGCAACAGAGACAATCCCTGCCCATTGACGAGCTTACAGTCTAATCGGGGGAGACAGACAGACAGACAAAAACAATAGCAATAAATAGAATCAAGGGGATGTACATCTCATTAACAAAATAAATAGGGTAATAAAAATATATACAAATGAGCAGACGAGCGCAGTGCTTAGGGGAGGGGAAGGGGGAGGGGGAGGAGCAGAGGGAAGGGGGGGAAAAGGGGGCTTAGCTGAGGAGAGGTGAAGGGTGGGAGCAGAGAAGGAGCAGAGGGAAAAGGGGAAGCTCAGTCTGGGAAGGCCTCTTGGAGGAGGTGAGCTCTCAGTGGGGCTTTGAATGAACCCACTAACCCACAGGTAGGGAAGAGAATGAGTTTGGGGAAGGTGAGGAGGGAGGGCATTCCAGGACAGCATGAAGACGTGGGCCAGGGGTCGACGGCGGGATAGGTGAGAACGGGGGACAGTGAGGAGGTGGGCAGCATAGGAGCAGAGCCTACGGGGTGGGCAGTAGAAAGGGAGAAGGGAGGAGAGGTAGGAGGGGGCAAGGTGATGGAGAGCCTTGAAGCCTAAATTGAGAAGTTTTTGTTTCATGCCGAGGTTGATAGGCAACCACTGGAGATTTTTAAGAAGGGGAGTGACATGCCCAGAGCGTTTCTTCACGAAGATGAGCCAGGCAACGGAATGAAGAATAGACTGGAGTGGGGAGAGACAGGAGGAAGGGAGATCAGAAAGAAGACAGGGCTTGGGAGGGAAGATAAGGAGCTCAATTTTGGACATGTTGAGTTTTAGGTGGCAGGGCAGACATCCAGGTAGAGACGTCCTGAAGGCAGGAGGAGATACGAGCCTGAAGGGAGGGGGAGAGGACAGGGGCAGAGATGTAGATTTGTGTGTCATCTGCCTAGAGATGATAGTTGAAGCTGTGAGAGCGAATGAGTTCACCAAGGGAGTGAGTGTAGATGGAGAACAGAAGAGGACCAAGAACTGACCCTTGAGGAACTCCTACAGTAAGAGGACGGGAGGGTGAGGAGGAGGCGGCAAAGGAGACCGAGAATGTACCGCCAGAAAGATAAAGAGGAGAACCAGGAGAGGATGGAGTCCGTGGAGCCAAGGTGAGATAAGGTTTAGAGGAGAAGGGGATGATCTACAGTGTCAAAGGCAGCTGAGAGATCAAGGAGGATTAAGATAGAGTAGGAGCCATAGGATCTGGCAAGAAGGAGGTCATGGGAGACCTTGGAGAGAGCAGTCTTGGTAGAATGAGGGGGACGGAAGTCAGATTGGAGGGGGTCCAGGAGAGAACTGGAGTTAAGGAATTCTAGGCAGCGAGTGTAGTCGACTCGCTCTAGGAGCTTGCAAAGGAAGTGTAGTAGGGAGATAGGGCAATAAGTGGAAAGGGAGGTGGGGTCGAGAGAGGGTTTTTTTAGGCTGGGGGAGACATGGGCATGTTTGAAGGCAGAGGGGAAGAAGCCGTTGGAGAGTGAGCGGTTAAAGATAGAGGTTAAGGAGGGGAGGAGGGAAGGGGCGATGGTTTTTATAAGGTGAGCGGGAATGGGGTCCGAATCACAGGTGGAGGGGGTGGCACTTGCGTGGAGGGAGGAGATCTTCTCTGAGGATACTGCAGGGAAGATGGGAAAGTAGGGGAGAGGGTTTGGGGTGGGGAGGCAGAAGGGGGAGGGTTGATTTTGGGGATCTCAGATCTGATTGTGTTAATTTTCGTGATGAAGTAGGTGGCCAGATCACTGGGGGTGAGGGATGGGGGAGGGAGAGGAACAGGGGATCTAAGGAAAGAATTAAATGTCCGGATCAATTGGCAGGGGTGACGCACATGGGTGTCAATGAGGGAAGAAAAGAAGTTTTGCCTGGCGGAGGAGAGGGCAGAGTTAAGGCAGGAAAGGATAATTTTGAAACAGATAAGGTTGGCTTGGTGCTTGGACCTTCACCAGCAGCGCCCGACAGCTCGGGCATAAAAGCGTAGAAGGCGGTCAGAGGCAGTGACCCAGGGCTGTGAGTTAGTGGAGCGAGAGCGGCGGAGGGAAAGGGGGGCGAGAGAGTTGAGATGAGTAGAGAGGGTGGAGTTGAGAGTGGAAACCTGATCATCGAGAGTGGGAAGAGAGGACGGGGGCAAGGTGGGGAGAGATGCTTTTGGAGAGATGGATGGGATCAAGAGAGTGGAGGTCTCTGTGGGGGAGTATTACAGATTTGCAGGGGGAGAGATGTGAAAAGACGCAGGTGAGAAGGTTATGGTCTGAGAGAGGGATTTCAGAGTTGGTGAGGGAAGAGATAGTGCAGCGGTAGGAGATGACGAGATCGAGGGTGTGATCAAGTTGGTGAGTGGGCGAGGTGTGGTGGAGAGGAGGTTGACAGAATCGAGGAGCGATAGCAGGTGGGCGGCAGAGGAGTCACTGAGTACATGCATGTGGATGTTGAAATCTCCGAGGATCAGAGTGGGAAGAGAGAAGGAGAGAAGGGAGGTGAGGAAGGGGTCAAGGTGGTTGAAGAAGTAGGTATTGGGACCAGAAGGGAGGTAGATGACAGCTACAGCTGGAGGGGGTGGTAGAGGCGAATGATATGGGCTTCAAAAGAGGGGAAGTGGTGGGGGGGAGGGATAGTGTGGAAGTGGCATCGAGGTGAGAGAAGGAAGGCGACGCCTCCTCCCTTTCCGGTGAGTCTGGGGGAGTGGGAGAAGGAGAGGCCTCCGCTGGGGAGAGCAGCGTTGGAGACCTTGTCTTCAGGGGTGAGCCAGGTCTCCGTAAAGGCGAGGAGGAGGAGAGAGTGGGAAAGGAAAAGGTCAAGGATGAAAGGTAGTTTACCTGTAATGGAGCCGGGATTCCAGAGGCCACACTTGAAAGTAGCTGTGGGTGCAGGGGCGAGGTGGGGGGGAGAGACGAGGGAGGGGAGAGTTTGGATGGGAACGAGGTGGCGAGGCCCTGGATGGGGAGAGGGGTGAAGAGGGGTGGTGGTGGGGCAGAAGGACTGAGATGGGGCGTGGGTGGGGAAGAGGGAATGGGGGAGGATGGGAGGAGGGGGTTTGGTGGGGAGGAGCATAGGGAGAGAGGTAAGAGGGGTAGCGCTGGTAAAGTGGGGTTCTAGGGTGGGGGAGGGGAGGAGGGGAGGAGGCAGAGGAGAGAGTGGGAAAGAGCTAGGCGAGAGAGGGGAAGGGGAAGGAGAGGATTGGGAGGGGCAGATGGGAGGAAGGGGGGTTGAAGGCCATGGTGAGGCCAGCGGGGTAGGTGGCAGCACTGAGAACAATTAACGATAGCATGTGAAAGCGGTAATATAGTAACATCATATAATAAAATGTTATTAATAAACGGGTGATGACCAGGATCGGGTGTTGACTAATTGACTAGTTGTTGAGCCAAAATCAAAGTCAGAAGCCTAGCGGCAAGGAGAATCCTTGGGCTCATGGTCCAATTGTCTCTGAGGCCGCGGAGGGAGCCCTGAGGATGTCCGATTTGGATTGCTGGCGTAGGTGGCGGCTAAGGTAAGGTAAAACATTGGGAACAAAGACATTGCTGCCCGGGGATGGGGGAGGGGAAGGAGGGCGTGGAAAATCAATCACCTCACGGGGAAGGAGGGAGTGAGGGCTTCCCAAAGGATGGCCGCTTCCGGGCGGAGTGGTGGGAGGGCAGTTGGGGAGCACAATGTCCCAAGACCCGGTTTGGGAGGAGTTGGGGAGCACAATCTCTCATGACTCCTGCAGCTCGGGTTTGCTACCAGGATGGGCTACGAGAGTCAGGGAAAGTTGTGGGGTGGTCTGGGAGCTATTCGCGGATGTGATGGCTGTGGGGTCTGCGGTGGCGTGGGGGGCGGGGGGTGGGGGAATCCTCGGTGTCAGAGTCCTTGAGCGGGGGTGCAGAAGTCCAGGTTGGAGAGCTGATTATAAGGCCGAGGGCAGGTCATTGAGGACTGATAGCGTGGCTCCAAGGAAGCGGAGGTCCCAAGTTGACGTGGCGGCGATGACTGGAGGAG
The DNA here is from genome assembly GCF_004115215.2 of Ornithorhynchus anatinus. Lineage (NCBI taxonomy): Eukaryota > Metazoa > Chordata > Mammalia > Monotremata > Ornithorhynchidae > Ornithorhynchus > Ornithorhynchus anatinus. Next base: position 17,720 of record NW_024396870.1, read on the forward strand.
AAAGGTTCAACCGTGAAAAGGGACCAGCGGTCCAAGGCGCGACTCCAACGGAGAGGCGGTCCCGGCGCACATGAGTCGGCGATCGGCAGCCCAAGAGCTAGCTGGGATTAAGGGGTAGGCGGTCCAAGGCTCCGCTCCAAGGGAGAGGGGATCCCGAGCCCACGTGACGGCGGGTCCAGCCGGGAAGCAGGGGACAGGCGGTCCAAGGGGCAGCTCCAAAGGAGAGGCGGTCCCGGCGTAGATGAGTCGGCAATCGGCAGCCAAAGAGCTAGCCGGCAATAAGGGACGGGCTGTCCAAGGCGCAGCTCCAAGGGAAAGGAGATCCCGAGTCCATGTGGCGGTGGATTCAGCCGGGAATAAGGAGACCAGCGGTCCGAGGCTCCACTCCAAGGAAGCAGAGATCCCGAGCCCACGTGGCGGCTGACATGTCTGCACCGAGAGTTGTTACAGGCCCCCAGAACTGCACCAGTTTAAACAGAGTCATCCTCCTGAAATACTGCTCCTCCATAAGTGTCAGCACAGTACAACCCTGGTCAGTGTGGTGGTCCTCTCTCTCCGCGATCTGTTCTCTGTAGGTCACATGAGCGTGGCCAGAGGCTACATGGTGTTTGTTCTGCACAGACACCACAGGCAGGTCCAGCATCTCCACGGGCCCAACCGCTCACCCAGGACGATGCCCGAGGTCCAAGCAGCCAAGAGACTCATTGCCCTGGTCACCCTCTATGTCCTACTCTAAGGATAGGATACAGTCACCCTGAGTTTATGATTTAATATGAAGAGAATTTCCCCTCTCATTCTTAACAGCAACAACATTATGTCCTTCACTTTCTCTGCTTTCAGTCCATTTCTGATGTTTCTTAGTGACAGGAGAGTGAGAATGTTCTGGAAAAGGGATTCTCATATTCTCAACTGGGATCCCACTTAGGGTCTTGAGAAATGGTGCATGTCCAATGGGGGATTCGGGTATTTGGGGAACGGGCAAATCGTGGAGCTTGGCTGGATAGGTTAGAGACATCTGGTCCTGCAAGTCTTATTCTCCTGGATCCTGGAGATCTTTACATCCACTAAGCCGACTTCCATGTCTGTGTTTGTGACACAGAAAGAGAATTTCCTGGGTTGCTGGGGCCCTACTCTAGGGTTCCGCCTCTCCACACACCAAACAACTTCTGATAGATCAGAGTCATTGGCTGGGGGAAGGGGAAGGCCCAGGACAGGGGAAGCAGCCAGTAGCAGAGGGGGAAAGTTAAGGTCTGTCAGAGCTGCCAGTATTCCCATGATGCAGGTTATTGGTTATGAGGACTGGACCGGGGAGTGTAAACACCTTTCTTTAATGGTATTTGTTAAGCACTTATTATGTGCCAGGCATCTACTGAGCACTGAAGTAGATATAAGATAATCAAGTTGGACACAGTCCATTTCCCACATGGGGCTCACAGTTTTAATCCCCATTTCCCTGATGAGATAACCGAGGCAACAGAGAAGTCGAGTGAACTGCCCAAGATTACACAGCCAATCATTGGAGGAGCTGGGATTCGAACCCAGTTCCTTCTGACTCCCAGGCTCATGCTCTATCCACTAGACCACACTGAATGTCTGTGCAAACTAATTAACTCTCTTCCCCTCTTCAAAGCCCTACTGAGAGCTCACCTCCTCCAGAAGGCCTTCCCAGATCGAGCCCTCCCTTTCTCTCTGCTCCTTCTCCCCTCCCCATTCACCCTTCTCCCGCCCTCTGCTCTTCCCCCTTCCCCTCCCCATAGCATTTGTGCACATTTGGATATATTATTTATTACTCTATTTTGTTAATGATGAGTATATGATGCTATGATCCTATTTATCTTGATGATATTGACACCAAGTTGCTTGTTTCATTTTGTTTTGTTGTCTGTCTCCTCCGTTTAGACGGTGATACTGTTGTTGGGCAGGGATTGTCTCTATCTTTTGCTGAATTGTATATTCCAAGTGCTTAGTACAGTGCTCTGCACATAGTAAGCACTCAATAAATACGATTGAATGAATGAATAATTCTGGTTCTGCCACTTGTCTCCTGCGTGACCTTGTGCAAGTCACTGCACTTCTTTGTGCCTCAGTTACCTCTTCTGTAAAATGGGGATTAAGACTTTGAGCCCCTAATTGGACAGGGATTGTGTAAAATCTGATTAGTTTGTATATAGCCCAGAATATAGAAGACCTCAAGCAAGCACTTAAGAAATACCATCATCATTATTACCTTGTCTTATTGATCTCCTACTACAATCCAACCCATAAACTTCACTCTTGTAACATCAATCTACCCTGTGTACTTTGATTCCGTCTTTTGTGGTGCTGTCCCCTTGCCCGTATCCACCATCTGGCTTGGAACTTCCTCCTGCTTCTTATACAAAAGAGCACCTCCCTTCCTCCCTATCTTCAAAGCCCTCCTAAAATCACATTTCCTCCAAGAGGCCTTTCCCAACTAAGCTCTCATTTCTCACACTCCCCATATTTTCTGGGTCACATACACTCCTGGATCTGTCCCTTTACACATTTGATATTCACCCCACTCCCAGTCCCACATCACATTTGCACATATTCTTATATGCTGTCATCTTCCCTAGCTGAAATTTATATCATCACCTCTCGGGGTCGCACCTGGAGAGTTTCCAATACTCCAATCATTCATTCATTCAATCGTATTTATTGAGCGCTTACAATGTGCAGAGCATAGTAGGCTTGGAATGTACAATTCGGCAGCAGATAGAGACAATCCCTGTCCAACAACCAGCTCACAGTCTTAACTGGGGAGACAGACAACAAAACAAAACAGAACAAGTAGCCTGGCATCAATATCATCAAGATAAATAAAATCATAGATATATACACATCATTAACAAAATAAATAGAGCAATACATAATATATGCACAAGTGCTGTGGGGAGAGAAAGAGGGAAGAGCAGAGAGAGGGAGTAGGGGAAAGGGAGGGAGTAGGGGTAATGTTGTTCATTGTCTGTGTCCCTGTCTAGATTGTATGTTCCTTGCAGGCAAGGGTGGTTTCTACCAGTCTGTTGTATAATACTCTCCCAACCATGTAATGCAGTGCTCATCACACAGTAGCTGCTCAATAAATACCATTGGTGATTAGATTGGCTGATTAAGTGCTTGGTCACTCCTCTCTTTTGGAAACACTGGTACTCTTGGTTTCCCTATCACAGTTCTCTTCTCTTTCTCCTTTATCTCTCCCCACTAATTCTCATTGTCAGCCACTGACTCTCCTCCTTTCTCCTACCTCATAACACAGATGACCCATAAAGCTGGTATACTGGGTTTCCTACATTTTCACTGTACATTGGATTGGAGAATTAATCCATTCATGTGATTGGTGCTACCCTCCTATGTGGTAGATTCTCACATCCATATTACAAGTTCCAACCTCTCTCTAACCCCTGCTATGGGGGTTATGGAGTGCTTCGCTCTTTGGTCTGTGATGTGGAGGGTGCTGACAGCCGGACTGGCATATCTGTGCCCAAGTGTGACTCTGGGAGTGAGAGTTTTAGACAAAACTTGAGACCTTGGCTTGGTTCCTGGCAGACCTGGGCTATGGATGGGAGCTGGGTTGTCCTTGGGGCTACAGGATAGAGCACAGATACTGCCCTGACTCTCCATGAGGATCCCTGATGGGTTCATTAGCAGCAGTTAATTGTGTGGAGAGATCTGGGCTCATCTTCACTCTTTGAACGAAAGGGAAGAGACTCTGGGTATTTCCAGAAATGTCCCTGTCGGGGTGTTACAGTGGATTAGTGCTCAGTGAGTCACTCATTCACACTCACACAGACACAGACACACACAAACACTCAGGTCACTCCCTGAGGGAGGGAGATAGATGTGGAAAGTGGCTGATAAATGCTGCCTCCACCTTATCCGGACAGAATCAAACTGCCTGCAAGCTGTCCCCCAAGTCCAAGCACTGGAAACAGGTGAGTAAGACAAAGCCATAGATATGTCAGTTTCAAGGTCAGAGTCTGAATGGGGAAGATTCTCTGGGAGAAGGGATTTGTGTGCTGGGCTCAGTGAATGACGGAGGATTTTTTTGACAATGCAACAATGAGAGTGAAACAGGGAGTTGTGTCACTCTCTGGTCCAGGAGATAAGGAGAGGGAGCTTGGAGCTGGGAGCAGATGGGAAGGTTTAATGTTGCAGACTCACACAGTCCTTCCTATTGTACCAGAACCTCTAATCTGTTTTCCCAACGCCAATGGGGCAGTGTTAATAATAATGATAGTAATAATACTAATAATAACTGTGGCATTTGTGAAGTGCTTACTATGTGCCGGGCACTGTTTTAAGCACTGGAGTAGTTACAAGATCATCACTTAGTACACAGTCTCTATCCTATATACGGCTCACAGTCTTAATCCTAATTTTACAGATGAGAGAACTGAGGCACAGAGAAGTTAAGTGACTTGCCTATGATCACACAGGAGACAGGCAGTGGAGCCATGATTAAAACCCAGGTCCTTCAGATGTCAAGGTCCATGCTCTATCCTCTAGGATGGGAAGGCTACATTTGCTTTGGATCCCCAATCCCTGCCAAGATCAGTCCTCATTCCTAGAAGTCTCCTCCTCCATCCTGAGCCCTCCTCAATCTAACAATAATCATGGCTGCTTTGATCTTTGGAAGATTTCATAGGAATGTTATGAAGATTCCCATGACAAATCTCTGATTACCAACAAAGTTCGGTCTTCACGCCACAGACTTCTGAGAGAGCTTCTGTAACATGTGGCCCTTCATACTCTGGATCCTGATAGTCAAGGAATGAACTCGCAATCCCCATTCCTTTCTCCATGGGTGACTCCTGTCTGGTTCTGTTATTTAATTGGGCTGATGGCTCACCAGGAGAAGGGTTGGTGGGGGCAGGAGGTAAGAAGTGAAGGCCAAAGGGGTTGGGATTAGCTGTTAAATGGTTTAGAGTTTAGACTGTGCTCTTCAGGTAGCTCTTTGGGAAATTTTCCTCCCTGAGCTCACTGCTACAGGAAATAATCCTAACCTGAAATGAAGTCTACATGGGCATTTTGACGGAAAATAAAGCATCCTTTTCCCTGCAAATCTCCACTGGCCATGTCCAAAGTGTGGCCTGGGAGTCCATTCAAAGTAGACTTGGGTGACCCCTCCTCCTTAATCTTAGCCCCAGAAGCCTGCACAATACAGCATCTGAAAAGTGATTCAGTCAGGTGGCTCACGGGAGATTGCATTGTTTCCCAATGATGTCTCTAATAGTGATTATCATACTTATTAAGTGCATACAGTAGGTCAAGCACTGTAGTGCTGGGATAGAAACAGTGTGGCTTAGTGGAAAGATCATGGACCGGGTGGGGAGGGGGGCAAAGATCTGGTTCTAATACCAGGTTCTGCACATGTCTGCTGTGGGACCTACGTCATTTCACTTCTCCATGCCTCACTTGTCTCAACTGTAAAATGGGGTTTCAATGCCTGTTCTCCCTCCTATGTAGAGTGTGTGCCCCATGTGGGACAGGAATTTTATTCAGTCTGATTACATTGTACCTCCTGCAATGCTTAGAAGAGTACTTAACACGAAGTAAATGGGGGAAACAGTTGGCCTAGTAGAAAGAACACAAGCCAGGGAGTAAGAGGACCTGGGTTCTAACCTCAGCTCCACCACCTGTCTGATGTGTGACCTTGGGCAAGACACAACTTCTCTGGGCCTCAGTTATCTCGTCTGTAAAATGGGGATTATGATTTTGAGCCTTATATAGGACACAAACTCTGCCCAACCCAATTTACCTGTTATCTACCCCAGCATTCAATACAGTGCCTGGCAAATAGTAAGTGGTTAACAAATATCATTTAAAAACCTAAACAAAAATACATGATAATCAAACCAGTCTCTGCACCACATGGGACTCACAGTCCAATAGAAGAGAACTGGTGTTTAATCTCCAATTTACAGGTGGGGAAATTGAAGAACAGAGAAGTTAAGTGAGGAGCCTCCGGGCACACAGGTTGCAAGTGGTGGAACCAGGATGACTTCTGACTTCTAAGTAGAATATTTAAGAAACAGTAAGACTGCAAATTTTTTACTCTTTATTTTGACCTACTTATTATTTTGAAAGCCTCTCTTCTTTGCTCGCCCTTTGCCTCTGTTTCTTTCCCTTACCTCTCTTTCAGTTGGATTCTATTCCACTCCTTTTCATGATTTTCCTCTCTCTCTTACTCTCCTCCCTCTTTCTCTCTTTGCTTCTCATTCTCTCCTTCCCCTTTCTCTCTTTCTCTCACTTTCTCTCTTTATTATTATAAAATAATAATAATCTTGGTATTTGTTAAGCGCTTACTATGTGCAGAGCACTGTTCTAAGCGCTGGGGTAGATACAGGGTAATCAAGTTGTCCCACATGAGGCTCACAGTCTTAATCCCCATTTTACAGATGAGGTAACTGAGGCACAAAGAAGTTAAGCGACTTGCCCAAAGTCACACAGCTGACAAGTGGTAGAGCAAGGATTCGAACCCCTGACCTCTGACTACCAAGCCCATGCTCTCTCGACTGAACCATGCTACTTCTCTGGGCACTGGGAGAGATATATATGAATCCAGTTGGACATAATCCAGGTCTCACATGGGGCTCAAAGTCTGAGTAGTCATAATCCAACAAATACACTCCACTCCTCTTACTCTAACCAACTCTTTCTACTTTCAGCTCCTCTTTTGCAACACACACTCCTTGCCTATTTCCTCCCTCTGGCCTGGAACAACCTCCCCTTTCTCATCTCGTGGACCACCACTCTCCCTAGCTTCAGAGCCATCCTAAAACCTCATCTCCAAGAGGCCTTCCCCAACTAAGACCTCATTTTCCTTATTCACTCTGCCTTCTCCATCCCTTATATCTTTAACCCTAGATTCTCTAGACACTTGAGATTCACAATACCCTCAGCCCGACTGCACTTATGTACATATATTTATTCCCTGTCATTTGCCCTAGCTATAATTTATTTTAGTGTCTTAATTCCCCAATAAACTGAAAACTCTTTGTGGGCAAGAGTTCAACTCATATGGATTCTACTCTCCTAATACATAGTACAGTGTTCTACATAAAATAAGTCCTCAAAAAATACCACTGACTGAGAGATTAATTTCCCACTCTCATTCTCCATCCTTCTCTTTCTTTTTCTCTTTTTTTTTGTATTCTCTTCCTACTCGTTTTCCCTTCCTTTGTTTCATTTCATAGTTTCTATCCCTCTATCTTACTCTTAGGCTTCTTTGTCTACGTATCACTTTTTCTGTCCTCCTTCCTATTCTCTCCTTTCTTTCTCTTTCTCACTCTTTTCATCTTGCTCTGGCCCCTATTCTCTTTCCCTCTCCATTTCTTTCCCTCTTCCTATCTCTATTATTCCCACTTTCCCTCCCTCTTTCTCACACACTTCATCTATTGTTTCTCTCCCCCTTTCTCTTCCACTTTCTCCTACCTTCAGGAGGCCTCCTCTGCTTCAGACTGAGAACTCATATGAATGGACGTCCGTGACATTTCCTTTGGGACTGTGGTGCTGTTACAGACCAGCACTGGGCTGTCAGTAAATGTCTTCCTCCTCCTGTTTTATATCCACTTGATCTCCTTCAGTCACAGGATCAGCTCCTCAGACTTGATCTATACCCATTTGGCCTTGGCCAACACCATCATTTTCTTCACTTGTGGAATCTCAGAGACCATTTCTGCATGGGGAGGGAGAAATTTCTTGGGCGGGATTGGATGTAAAATCATTTTATATATTTACCGGGTGTCCCGAGGACTTGTCATCTGCACCACCTGCCTCCTGAGCATCTTCCAGGCTATCACTATCAGTCCCGGTACCTCCCGGTGGGCAGGAGTCAAATCTAAATTACACAAGTGCATTGTCCCCTCCTTTGTCTTTTTCTGGGTCCTCAATTTGCTCATCGACATTAATACACTGATCTATGCAGCTGACCCCCAGAACAGCACCAGCGTTTGCATTACATATGATCTTAATTATTGTTCAATAATCATTCTTAGTACGGAGGTTGCCCTGGTAAATGCTATTTTCCTTTCTGGACGTGATCTGATATTTGTAGTGATCATGAGCATGGCCAGCGGCTACATGGTCATTGTCCTGCACAGGCACCACCGGCAGGTCCGACACCTCCACAGGCCCATCCTCTCCCCCAGGCAGATGCCCGAGGTCCGAGCTGCCAAGAGGGTCATCGTCCTGGTCACCCTCTATGTCCTCCTTTACAGCCGCCAGTCCATCATGTTGAGTGTTTTACTCAACATGAAAGAAAAGTCTCCTCTGCTGGTGAAAGCCCACCAGCTTTTGGCATTCACCTTCTCATCTGTCTGTCCATTCCTGGTGATTTACAGTGACAGGAGGGTGAGAATACTCTGGAAAAGGGAATCTCCCGTGCACAAAGTGGATCTTTCATAGAGTCCCTTAGAAGCCACCTGCCCTCCCTCTGTGATGTCCTGGGATGGAAGTGACCAGATTTCCTGATTCAGGCTGACCAATACAGATGGGGGGAACCACCAGGAGCCATTTCAAGAGCTGGCAGATAGAGCAGCTGTGGAGGAAGTTGTAGCTTTCACATATAAGGAGAAATCTGCCCTCCCCACCTCCCTTTGATCACTAGACTGGAAGGGCAAGTTCTGGAGAAACCATGCAAAAATGGGAATGGTTGCCGCTGCTCTGATGTTATCAGTCAGATTTCCCTCTGATGTTATCAGTCAGATTTCCCTGGCCTCACATTTCTGCCTTTCAGTGCCCAGTCTGGTTGTCTGGATTAGGTCCTGTCCATGAGATCCATCTAATCACCTTTAGATATTGTTCCCTCACTAACTCTTATATTCTTCTGTCCAACTTCATTCTCCTCACCCGCTCTCTGTCCCACACATCCACTCCCTGCAAATTCACTCATTCAATCATTCAACTGCATTAACTGATCACTTAGTGTGTGCAGAGCGCTGTACTAAGCACTTGGAAGAGTACAATACAACAATAAACAGACACATTCCCTGCCCACATTGAGCTCACAGTCTACAGGGGCGTGTCAGACATCAATATAATTAAATAAATGGCAGATATGTACCTAAGTGCTGTGGAGCTAGAAGGGGGTTAGAACAAAGGGACATATCAGGGCAACGCAGAAGTGTGTGGAAGAAGAGGAAAGGGGATCTGACCTGTTCCCTCTCAGAGACCTAAGATCTGTTAACCTGCCTTGTTTCGATGCACAACTTGATGCCCTCCATTACTCTCTCTCCTTTCAAAGCCTTACTGAAGGCACGTCTCAACCAAGAGGCTTTCCCAAACTAAGCCTCTTTCACTTTTCTTCCACTAGACTTCGGCAATGCCCTGACTTGTTCTCTTCATTCATACCCTTTCCCAGCCTCATAGGACTTTTGTACATATCTATAATTTTATTTATCTATATTCATGTCCATCTCCCCCTCTAGACTTTAAGCTCACTGTGGACAGGGAATGTGTCCGTTATATTTTGATATTGTACTCTCCCAAGCGCTTAGTACGGTGATCTACACAGAGTAAGCGCTCAACACATATGATTGACTGACTGTTTTCTGCACTGAACTAAACTCCAGTACTCCATTTTTCCTCCATCAATCTTGTACCGTAAGATTATGCTTTGACAGAGGATGTTAACAGAACTCTTGAAATCCAGGTTTGCTTAAGAATGTAAGGCAGAATGCCAGGAGTGCAGATAAATATGTAACACAGGAGACCAGGAGTAAGAGGAAAAGCTGATGAAAAGATGAAAAACTAGGTTTGTGAAATATTGAGCAAGAACCCATTACACACGCTGACTAAAACCGGTTGAGACCAGGAGATGGGGGACCCCTCCAGAGAGCATTGGACTCCAGGCCACCCAAGAAAACAATCACAGAAGGACTCAGATGGAGAAGAGAACCCGCAGCAGAAAGAATACCGGACCTGAGGGTAGGTGTACCTAAGTGAATAGATTGTATCGGTCAATATGACTCTCTTCAGTTGACGATGTATCTGATAGAGATCACCCATCGGGTCACAACTGATGTGATATTCCTCCCTCATATGTTGGCAATAAACTGCAATCATTGATTCTGAGCATCTTCTCACTGTAGCCTTGTGGTGTCCTGCTTGTCACTTCTGAACACCTTCTCAGTGTGGATGTACAGCATTGGCCCTCTGGGGATAATATCTGCAGAGGTTAATATGTTCCACAAACCCACAGCCCTCGGTCACAACCACAATACACATCCTCATCTCCTGTCAACAAGAATCAGATTGCTGCTTGGCAGAAATCCAGACGAGGCCAACCTCATCCATCACCGCTTTATCCACTCTGTTCTAACTCTGCCCTCTCCCTGACCTGATAACAATAGCTTTCCATCCTCACTGACTCCAGTGCCCATGAAACTCCCTCACCCAACTCCTTATCCCTTCGCCACCCCCAATCTTTTGCCCCTCATCACCTAGCCACCTCTGTAACAGATAAAATTGCAAATATCAGGCACAGTCTCTCTAAACTTTTCCCTGCTCCTCTCCAGTCCCTCCATCCTCTTGCCCCTTCTTCGACTCTCCCATCTCTATTAGGATCTCAAGAAGAGATTGCCTATCTCCTTTCAAAATCTACCTCTTCCACCAGCACCTCCAACCCCATTCCTCAGCACCTTATCAAACCACTCGCCAATTCTTCCTTCCTTCCTTCATCGTTGTGAACGTTTCATCTTCTAATGGCTCCTTCCTCACTGCTTTTAAACACGATCTTGTACCCCCTTTCATGAAAAAATTCAGCACTTTGCCCATAGCTCTGTCCAGCTGTCGCCCCACCTCTCGAAACTCCTTGAGTGACTTCTTAAACCCACTCTCTCCACTTTCTCTCCTCCAATTCTTTCTTTTTGACACCCTCCAATCTGGCTTCCTCTCCCTTTGTGGGAAAAGGGAGATTTATAGTACCCTGGTCGCCCAGCACAACTAGCTTGACTCCTTCTGTATCTTCCTTTGACCCTCAACAAAGTCACCCTTCTCAGCATTTATATGAATATCCTTCCACTTTTCCATTTGCCAATGTGGTGATTTAGTTCAGTACACATCTCACCCTCTAAACTATAAGTCCTTTCTGGGCAGGGATCATGTCTACCAACTCTGTTCTATCATACCCTCCAAAGTGCTTAAAACAGAGAACATCACAGAGTAGCCACTCAATAGATACCATTGATTGATTAATTCATTCCTTTCTGGGTCACTTCTCTCTCCTGGAAACACTAAATGTCTTTGGTTTCCCTAGTTTAGTTCTCTCCTGATTGTTCTCTTATCTCTCTCCCCACTCCTCAGTATCAGGAAATGCATCACCTTCCAACTCTCACCCCAAAACCATGGGTGACACACAAAGCCACTGTTCTGGTTTTCCCATGCTTCTACTCAGCACATGACTGCATAATTCATCCATTCCATTGATTTTTAAATTTTTTTCATGGCATTTGTTAAGTGTTTACTTTGTGCCAGACACTGTACTAAGCACTGGGATAAATGTAAGCTAATGAGGTTGAACACAGTCCCTGTCCCACTTGGAGCTTTAATTCCTGTTTTACAGATGAGGCCCAGAGAAGTGAAGTGACTTGACCAGTGTCACACAGCAGACAGGTGATGGAGCTGGGATTCAAATCCAGTCTTTCTGACTCTCAGGCCTATGCTCTCTCCACTAGACCATTCTGCTTCTCACTTTCTGCTATCACCTATTTGCAGAAAACTGTTATGTGCATATCACAAGCTCTGACCTCACTCCTGCTATGGGGTTTATGGCAGTCTTTCATCTATGGTGCTGAGGGAGCTGAGCCCAGGACTGGAGCATCTGTGTCCCTGTATAACACTGGGTGTGAGAGCATCAGACACACACTGATAATGTTGGTATTTGTTAAGCACTTACTATGTGCAGAGCACTGTTCTAAGCACTGGGGAAGATACAGGGTAATCAGGCTGTCTCACGTGAGGCTCACAGTTAATCCCCATTTTACTGATGAGATAAATGAGGCACAGAGAAGTAAAATGACTTGCCCACAGTCACACAGCCGACAAGTTGCAGAGCTGGGAGTCGAACCCATGACCTCTGACTCCAAAGCCCAGGCTCTTTCCACTGAGCCACGCTGCTTCCCATGCTTAAGACCCAGGCTTAACTCCTGGCACAGCTGGGCTGGGGGTGGGAGCTGGGATGTCCCTGGTGCTGCAGGATAGGACACTGATGTTGCCCTGTCTCTCCTTGGGCATCTCTGATGGTCAATTAGTAGCAGGTAATTGTGGGGTGAGATCTGGAGTCCTTTTGTTCATGATTGGTGTACAGCAGTGCATACAACATACCCAAACATCGAACCCAAGGTATGACATACCTTAGGGTTCTACAAGCAAAATTACTACATATTACATCCCCTAGAGTCCCAGTGTCTTACCCTACTGGAGCCGTTCTATGGATACACCAATCTCTCACCCAGATGGACTTTTCCTCTCTAATACTTGACTGGTCCCTTACCCTTAGACCAGGCATCCCTGGATGAACCAAAACCACTCTGGGCTGTTCTAGCCTCCCCTCCAGGCAGCAGTTAGCCCAGGTACACATAGCTTTTATTGCGGGAGACGTGGAGGTGGAAGCTGGGTGTTTGCATTTCTCTGAGCAACCGGGTGAGTAAAGCGTATCACCCCCATTTCTTGAAACAGATTGCCTGTCTGTAATGTATAACACCGAGCTTTTTCCTCATGGGCCCTAATGAAGGTATCAGCATTTTTCATGGAAATGTGAGGCAGGGAAGGTTTTAGGGAATTTCAGTGAGATGTTCATTCCCTGTTATGTGCAACCTTGGGCCATTTCTGCAAAATTGGCCTCTAACTGCAATTCCTTCACTACCCAAATGGAAACAACTAAGAGAATGTAACAATACCTGGTTAACAGAAGAGACAGTAAGCCTCTTCCAAAATGGAGTCATTTTGGTTCGCTGTGGCCCGGTGACTGTGGACATGTCTCAGGCCGGTCAGAAGGACATGGGTATTAATCCCAGCTCTGCCATTTGTCAGCTATGGGACCTTGGGCAAGTGGCTTAATTTCTCTGAGTTTCATTTACCTCACCTGTAAAATGGGGATCAAGGTTGTGAGCACTATGTGGGACAGGAACTGTGTCCAAACGAATTAATTTGTATATACCCCAGTGGTTAGAACAGTACTTGGGACATAGTACACACTAAACAAGTACCATTATTACTATTAGGGGACATACCTTCAGGTCAGTTATGTGTATTCCTAGCCCAGAGAGGGACCCCCTAGCTCTCTTTGAGGACAAAAGCAGGAGATACTCCCATTCTTAGTGGGTTTCTAATGGTATTACCAGTACTGACAATACCACACTCTAGTCCTGCTCTGAAGAGCTGCCTCCTGGGGGCTGATTTTTGTAAGTCTCTGGCCTATCTAGACTCTCCACTTGGGTGGTGCACTGAGGCATATTCTAGGCTAATCAGGACAGCTGTGGTCGAATACCACCCTTCTGGGGATCTTTACACTGAATATCAGCAATACGGTCGCAGGTTACACCCTTACTCTGTTGACAGTGCTTGTGAGGACACACCACTCTCCATTTTCTGGGTTCCTTGCATTTGCTTTCATTCATTCATTCACTCATTCATTCATTCAGTTGTATTTATTAAGTGCTTACTGTGTGCGGAGCACTGGACGAAGTGCTTGGAAAGTACAGTTCAGTAATAAACAGAGACTATTCCTTCCCACACCAGGCTTACTGTCTAGAAGGGGGGAGACAGACATCAAAACAAGTAAACAGGCATCAATATAAATAAATAGAATTTTATATATATATATAAGTGCTATGGGGTGGGGAAGGGGAGGAAGAGCAAAGGGAGTGAGTCGAGATGATGTGGAAGGGAGAGGGAGCTGAGGAAAAAGGGGACTTAGTCTGGGAAGGCCTCTTGGAGGAGGTGAGCCTTCAGTAGGGCTAGGAAGGGGTGAAGAGTGATTGGTGGATTTGAGGTGGGAGGGTGTTCCAAGCCAAAATTAGGGCTTGAGCCAAGGGTCGACAGTGGGACAGGCGAGATCGAGGCACAGTGAGAAAGTGAGTGGCAGAGAAGCGCAGTGTGAGGGCTGGGATGTAGAAGGAGAGAAGGGAGGTGAGATAAGATAGGGCAAGGTGATGGAGAGCTTTGAAGCCAGTTGTGAGTAGATTTTGTTTATTACAGAGGTTGGTGGGAAATCACTGGAGATTTTAGAGGGGGGGGTGACAGGCCCTGAACGTTACTGTAGAAAGATAATAATAATAATAATTTTAATAATAATGGTATTTGTTAAGTGCTTACTCTGTGCCAAGCACTGTTCTAAGCCCTGGGGGAGATAGCAGGCAATCAGATTGTACCACGTGGGGCTCATACTCTTAATCCCCATTATACAGATGAGGTAACTGAGGCACAGAGAAGTTAAGTGACTTGCCCAAAGTCACAAGGTTGTCAAGTGGCAGAGCTGGGATTAGAACCCACAACCTCTGACTCCCAAGTCTGTGTTCTTTCCACTAAGCCACGGTACTTGTGGGCAGCAGAGTGAAGTGTGGACTGAAGTAGGGAGAGGCAGGAGGTTGGGAGGTCCCAGAGGAGACTGATGTAGTAATCCGGTTGGGACAGGATGAGTGATTGCACTAGAGTGGTAACTTTCAGCAATACACCACTTCTCCTGTTTCTGTGTCCTTCCACTCATTATAAGCCATACCAGTTGAAGGTTGCTCCACCAATCAACAAACTGCAACAGTGGTTGTGATGTACTCTTCTCAAGCTAATAGAAACGGCCTACAAAACAGAGTGGGTCCGGTCAAACCTGGCCCATCCATCCACCTCAATCTAATTAACAATAATCATTCCTTCCTTGTACTTTGGAATAGCAGCCATGTCTGGTCTTCACAAGGCAGCCACCTGAGAGGTATCTCATATTAGAATCAGGGAAGCCCCTGTAATCCTAGGCCCAGCACCCTGCACATTGCAGCACGTGGGATATGAACCCATCAGGAGGCTCGCAGGAGGATGTAATGCCTGCCCAGTGATGTTTCAAATATTCACTGTCATATTTGTTAAGTGCTTACTATAAACCAAGTGCTGTATGAAGTGCTAGGGTATAAATAGGATAATCATTTCAGACATAGTCTCTGTCCAACATGAGACTCACAATCTAAAGAAGGAGGAAGAACTAGTGTTTAGTCCTTATTTTGCAAATGAAAAATCTGAAGCCCAGAGAAATTAATTGGCTTGCCCCAGATGAAACAGATGGCAATTGGCAGAATCAAGATTAGAACCCATGTCTCCTGACTTGCAGGCAGAATACTGAAGAAACAGTAAGACTGTAATTTTTTACTCTGTATTTTGACCCACTTAGCTCTGTACATTTGTCCCCAAAAAAGTTTCTCTTTTTCCCCTCTCGCTCTGCCCTTCTTTCCCTTTCCTGTCTTTCTTTCTAATTCTCTTCCTTTCTCGCACTTCTTCACTATTTCCCTCTCTCTTACTCTCCTCCCTCTTTCATTCTCTCTCTGTCTCTCTTCGTCTCCTCCCTCAGTCTCTCTTTTTCCTCTCTAATTGCCTCCTCTCTCCCCTGCTTTCTTTCCCACAAGTCTTCCTATCGAAGTCTGTCCTCCTGCAGACTTTGTCATCACTGTATAAAACAACACCTTCCTCTCGATCTCATAACCCAGCAACCTAAGGTATTATCTACTACTCATCTCTCATTCAATGCACATATTTGAGATGGTATCAAATCCTGTCACTTCTACCTTTATAGCATCTGTAGAATCTACCTCTTCCCCTCCACCCAAACTGCTACCACATTGATCCAAGAACTTATCGTATCCTTCCATGACTACTGCATTAGATTTCTTGCTGACCTCCCTGCCTCCTATCTCTGCCCTCTCTAGTCCCTAATTCACTCTGCTGTTTGGATCATTTTTCTAAAAATAAAAAAATCAGCCATGTCTTTCCATTCCTCAAAATCCTTAAACAGTTGCCAATTCACCTCAGCATCTAGTAGAAATTATTACCATTGGCTCCAGGGGTTTCAAGCAGCTCACCCCCCTCCTACCTTACCCTGTTGATCTTCTATTATCACTGTAATTATTACTGCTGTCATTATGGTACTTAATAAGAACTTTACTGTGTGTTAAGCATTGCTCTAACTCTGGAGTAGGTACAAATTAATCAGAATGGATGCAATCCATGTCCCATATGGGGCTCACAGTCTATGTAGTCCTAATCCAACCCAACTTCACTCCTCTAACATTAACCTACTCTCTAAACTCGATCTCATCTTTTGCAGCTCTGTCTCTTTGCTCCTATCTCCTCTCTGGCCTGGAATGCCCTCCTGCTTTTCATCCAACAGACCATTACTTTCCCTATCCTCAAAGATATCTGGGAGTCTCATCTCCCTTGAGAGGTCTTTCCCAAGTAAAACCTAGTTTCCTGTAATCACTCTGTCTTCTGTGTCCCCTCTGCACTGACATCTGGACCCCCTAATAATAGTAATGATAATAATTATTGTTGTATTTGTTAATCACTTACTTTGTGCCAGGCACTGTACTAAGCACTGGAATGGATACAAGCAAATTGGGCTAGGCACAGTCCCTGTCCCACATGTAACTCACAGTCTTAATCCCCATTTTACAGATGAGGTAACTGGGGCACAGAGAAGTTAAGTGACTTGCCCAAGGCCAGAGAGCAGACACAGGTCGGATCCAGGATTAGAACCCATAACCCTCTGTGTCTCAAACCCATGCTCTCTCCATTATGTCGTGTTGCTTCCCTAATCACTTGATATTCACCTAATCTGTACTGCGAATATGTACAACTACTTATTCCCTGCCATTAACAGAACTGTAATTTATTTCAGTGTCTTTCCCCACCACTAGAATGAAAGCTCCTTCTGGGCAAGTAAGGCATCTACCAACTCAGTAGTAGTGTGCATTTCCAAGGACTTAACAGAGCGTTTTACAGAAAATAATCCTTCAATAAATACTTTTGATTGCTTGATTGATTGACCTCTCTCATTCTCCATCTCTGTCTTTTTTATCCTCTTTCCTCTTTCATTTACTTCTGATTTATTTTCCTTTCACCTGTTTCTTTTCATTGTTCCTTCCCTTCTCTCACTTTCCTCCTTTCTCCCTGCCTCACATTTTCTCGCTTCCATTTCCCCTCTCTTCCTCTCTTTCTCTTTTCCCTCTTTCTCTGCCTTTCACTCTTTTCTCTCTCTCTTCTTTCTCTCCTCCCTCTTTCTTTCTCACTGTATTACTCTTGCTACTTTTCTCATTCCCTCTCTCATTCCCCACCCTTTCACCCTATTTCTCTTTCTTTCCTGCTCCAATTTCCCCCCTCTTCATTTCTATTATTCCACCATCCCTCCTTTCCTCTCACACACTTTATCTATTTTTCTGTCTCCCTCTCCCTTCCATTCCTTCATGTCTTTTAGGAGGCCACCTTTACTTCTGACCAAGAACCCATATGAATGGACATCAGTGACATCTTCTTGGGGACTGTGATGCTGCTACAGATCAGCACTGGGGTGTCAGTGAATGTCTTTCTCCTGCTGTTTTATACCCATGTGGTCTTCTCCAGCCACAAGCTCAGCTCCTCAGAATTGATCCTAACCCACCTAGCTTTGGCTAATACCTATCTTCCTTCTCATCTATGGAATCCCAGAGACTATTTCTGCTTGGGGATGGAGAAATTTCCTGGACACTATTGGATGCAAGATTGTCTTATATGTTTACCGAGTGGCCCAGGGCCTCTCCATCTGCACCACCTGCCTCCTGAGCATCTTCCAGGCCATCACCATCAGTCCCAGCACGTCCCGGTGGGCAAGCCAAATTACCCAAATGTATCATTCCTTCCTTTGCCTTTTTCTGGGTCCTCAATCTGCTGATTGACATCAGTGCACTAGTGTATGCTTTTGGCCCCCAGAACAGCACCGCCATTCAAATTATATATGATCTGAAATATTGTTCAGTAACGATTCTCAGGGTGGAAGCCACCCTGATAAATGCCATTATGCTCTCTGGCCGTGATCTGCTCTTTGTGGGACTCATGAGCACAGCCAGCGGCTACATTGTATTGATCCTGCACAGGCACCACCGACGGGTCCGCCATCTCCACGGTCCCGGCAGCTCTGTCAGGGTGACGCCTGAGATCTGAGCAGCCAAGAGAATCGTCACCCTGGTCACGCTCTATGTCCTCCTCTATGGGCACCATTCCATCATGTCCAGCATTTTACTCAACAGGAAAGAAAGGTTTCCTCTACTGGTGAATATCAACACCATGATGTTATTTGGCTTTCCTGTCATCAGTCCCTTCCTGATGATTCACAGTGACAGGAAGTCGGGAACATTTTGGAAAAGAGAATCAACTGTTTCCCTCGTGGATTCTTCTTAGAGTCCCAAGGAATCTTCCTGCTCTCCCACTCTGACCTAAAAAGGCTCAGAGTGAGAGTAGTCAGAACCTCCCCACTGAATCTGTTTAATGAGGCCTCAGTATCACCTAAATGAAGGATTCCGTCCCCAATGATAATGGCTGAAGGGATGGGGAAGGCGAGCTATGCAATTCCATCAAAACAACGAGATAGTTATAACTCAAGGTATCCACTCAACAATTTGAGCACTTCAGCTGCCATAAGGACTACAGTACTGACCCTTGTTTCCAAGATTCCATTCCTTCACTCCACCCATTCACAAATCAGCTGTAATGATTGAGCAACTACCCTGTACAGAAAGTTGTAGGAAGTGCTTGAGAGAAAGCAGCAGACTTAGGAGTTACAATCCCTAGATCCTTAGGACTGGAAGCCTATGAGGACAGGATTGTGTCTACTAACTCTTTGGTACTCTTAGGTGGGTTTGGATGCAGTAACACACATAGTAAATGCCATAGACTGATTGACTGATCTTTGCCCACTAGGAAATCAAACTTTTTTGTATTTGATTGAGCATCTACTCTTTGCAGAGCACTCTGCTAAAAGCTTGGAGAGAACAATAATGTTAGAAGACAGACTCCCTGCTCTCAAGGGTTGTATATGTTAATATGCCTTGAGCACCTGCCATGTGCAGTGCACTGTGCTAAGCGCTTGCTACAATATGATCAATTTAGTAGTCATAATGGCTTCCCTGGAGAAACATATTCCAGTGGAGGAGTCAGACATGAAAATATTCAGAGAAAAGAGAAAAATGAATATGTAGGTGAGTGAGTGCTTGTGTAATCAGAGTGTGAGGATAAGTGCATAATGCTACTTTGATTTTGTGCTCCCAAATGCAAGGAGAAAGAATTTGGAAAGATGGATGTGTGGGTAAGTGCTTACATCGTGAAGAATATATGTCTGAATGTACAAAAGTGTTAGAATTCGTGACAATGAATAAATATAATATTGACACAAAGAAGTATGGTGGTGGGAGGTGGCATGATGAGGCCTGGTGAGCTCAAAACTGAATCAGGGAAGGCCTCTTGGAGGAAGCGTGATTTCAGATGGGTTTTTATTAGTAGTATTATCAATTACTATGACATTTGTTAAGGGCTTACTATGTGCCAGCCCCCTCCTCAAAATTCTCCAGCAGTTGTCTCAGTATTGGCTTCAAAACTCTTCAGCACCTTGCCTCCTCTTACCTCACTTCCCTTCTCTCCTTCTCCAGTCCAGCCCACACACTCGGCTCCTCTCGTGCTAACCTTCTCACTGTGCCTCATTTTCACCTGTTCCACTATAGACCCCTGGTCCATGCCCTACCTGTGGCCTGGAATGCCCTCCCTCTTCAAATACACCAAATTAGCACACTTCCCCCCATTCATAGCCCTACTGAAAGCTCACCTCCTCCAGGAGGCCTTCCCAGACTGTCCCCCTTTTCCTCGCTCCCCCCATTCTTCACATCACCCTGACTTAACTCCCGTTGCTCTATCCCTGTCTCCACCGCACAACACTTGTGTATGTACATACATATTTATAATTCTATATATTTTTATTAAGGATGTGTTCATATCTATAATTCCATTTATTTATAATGATCCTACTGATGCCTATTTACTTGTTTTGATGTCTGTCTCCCCCCTTCTAGACTCTGAGCCTGTTGCAGGCAGGGATTATCTGTATTTGTTGCTGAACTGTACTTCCCAAGCACTTAATACAGTACTCTGCACACAGTAAGCGAACAATAAATACTATTAAATGAACGAATGCATGACTGCCATGTACTGCACTCAGCTCTGGGGTGAAGCAAATCGGGTTGGACACAGTCCCTGTCCTCTGTGGGACTTACAGTCTCACTCCCCATTTAAAGATGAGGGAACTGAGGCCCAGAGAAGTGCAGCGACTTGCAGAAGGTAACACAGCATATGAGTGGAGGACGTAGGATTTGCACTCATAAACCTTCTGACCTTCTGACTTCTAGGCTTGGGCTCTAGCCACTATACCATGCTGCTTCCCTTCTGAAAAGGGGGAAACTGTGCTCTGGCCGAATTGAAGGACTGGGGATCTTGGGTAAGAGGTAGGGTATGTGCAAGAGCAGAGTTTGGAAAATTATGGAATTTATGATCCAAAGCTGACTCGAAGATGTACTAAGGGATGGCAGGAAATAGGCAGGGAGAGGAGAAATGCTCAGCTCCATTTCCTTCATTTTTCCCCTTGCAGTTTTTGTGAGACCTGCCTCTGGAGTGCACCCTGAGTCCTAATTGTTCAACCACGCTTTAGGCAACATCACTCAACTAGTCCCAGGAGATTACTAGTTCCTGCCATCACCAATCAGTCATAGTGATTAAATATCTATTGTAAACTCCTATTTCTTGTTTGGGGAGGCAACAAAATTGGAAACTCAATCCAGTGAGGGGTGCTCTGCATGGACTAAGTACTCAGTAAATACCAGCGATTGATCAATTGATTATTATTAATAATAATAAGATTAACGTTAATAATAAAAAGAACTGTGATATTTGCTAAGCACTTACTATGAACCAGGCACTGTTCTAAGCAATGGGATGCATACAAGAAAATTAGGTCGAACCCAGTGTCTGTCCTACAAGGGCTCAGAGTCTTAACACCCATTTTAAAGAAGAGGTAAGTGACTTGCTCAAGGTCCCACAGAAGCCAAGTGGCAGTTGGGATAAGAACGCATGACCTTTTCTGACTCTCAGGTCTGTGCTTTATCTACTGTACCATGCGGCTTCTCATAAGGCCTAGTATGGGTAAGGTGGGAGCCACCTGCCACACCAATCGCCTCCTTCCAGCTTTACGTCCCTCTTGCTGAGAAGAGTGATGAGGGTGAGACACACAGACAAGGAAGGGGCTGGTAGGGGTTGGGACCCAGGCGTATCTGTGGCCATGTGTGACCCAGAGGGTGAGAGGGTCAGATTTGCACTAGAAAACCAGGTTTGGCTCCTGGCAGAGCTGGGCTGTGGGCGGAAGCTGGGATGTACCTGGAACTACAGGCTGTCATGTTTCTCCCTGGGCATCTCTGATGGTCAATTAGCAGCAGGTAATTGTGTGAAGAGATCTGGTCTCATCTTGTCCCTGGTTGGTGGGCAGCAGGGAGGGGAGTTTGGGCATTTCCAAAGTTGACTTAGACCATGTGTCAGAGCTGATTAATGTTTAGGGGTTCACTCATTAACACACATACACAAACACACTCAGACACTCTGATAATGCCCTCAGGGAGGGGAGAGGTGAGGAAAGCAGCGATAAATGTTGCTTTAGCCTTGAGCTGCCTAAGGCTGAGTGCCTGCAAGCTGCCCTCTTAGCCAGCATGAGCACTGAAACAGGTGAGTAGGACAAAGCCATCTCCATCAGCATGATTTCTGGGTTTCCATAGGTACTCTGCAGCTTTGGACTGAGGCTCTGGTGTGGGAGTCAGGGCTGGTCACCTCTGAAAAGCCTTCTCCCAGGGCTCCTCCCTTCCCAATCCCAGAAGCTTTACAGCAGATTTATCTCCATATTAGACTGGATCCCCTTCTGTCTCAGAAAAGAATTAGTTTTATTCTTATTAATAATAATAATGATAATATTTGTTGAGCACTAATAATGTGCCTAGTGCTGTTCTAAGCACTGGGATAGATACAAGGTGTCAAAGGCAGTGTACTGCCACCCTGATTGCCCCGAGGGGTTAAAAATGGCTCCCAGATAGTTCCTAGGTGGTGGTGGGCACAGAGAGCTTGGGCACAAAGAGATGCCTACATAGCACACAACTCCCTGTGCCACCACGGTTCCCCCTCTTTCCTTCTGCAACATCATTCATTCATTCAATTATATTCATTGAGCACTTACTGTGTGCAGAACACTGTACTAAGCACTTAGCTGGGCTGCAGTGACCATGACCTGGGAGAAGCCAGTCCCTGTCCCCTCTTGGCCACAGTTCAAGGCGGCCACAACAGCAGTCCCACAATCCCAGAGGAGCAGAATGAGTACTATGGAAAGGGGCAATGAACTTCAGAGATCCCATTCTCCACATCTGCAGCCCAGAAGTTTGAGGAAACAAGAACCATAGCCTTCTCTCTTCCTATCCACCTCCTCCCCAAATGTCCTCTGCAGTCTCCCACTCTCTCTCTCCATCTGCCCCATCCCCATTTCCTTCCTTTCAGGTCCATTCCCTTCCTTACTCTCTCTCTCCTCCTTTCCCCTTCCCAGGTGTCTGCAGGAGGTCACTTTTGCTTTGAAAAGTAACTTCAGGAGGATGGATGCTATGGAAATCTCCTTTGGAACCATAATGTTGTTACAGATCAGCACTGGAGTCTTAGTGAATGCCTTCCTCCTCATTTTTTATACCCCTATGGTCTCTGCCAGCCACAGACTTAGCTATTCCGACCTGATCCTTGCTCACCTGGCTCTGGCTAATTCCCTGACCCTTCTCAGCAAGGGAATCCCTGACACCCTATATATTTGGGGTCTGATAAATTTCTTAGATGACTTGGGGTGTAAAACCTTGATTTACCTGTATCGAGTTTCCCATGGCCTTTCCATTTGTACCACCTGTCTCTTGAGCATCTTCCAGGCTGTCACTATCAGTGCCTCCACCTCCTGGTGGACTGGAGTTAAAGCCAAGTTACCCAAATGTGTCATCCTCTCCTGTCTCCTCTCCTGGGTCATGAATCTACTGATCAAATTTTATATACTGAAGTATGTAACAGGCCCGCGGAACAGCAGTAGTGATCAAATAGTTATGAATTTCAAGTATTGCATCAAAGTCAGTGCCGAACGGGAAACCAAACTGGCCATTGCTGTGGTACTTCCACTCCGGGATCTGTTCTTCGTGGGGCTCATGAGCACGGCCAGTGGCTACATGGTATTTGTCCTTCACAGACACCACCGTCAGGTCCGGCACCTCCACGGGCCCGTCTCCTCCTTGAGGGTGATGCCTGAGGTCCAAGCGGCCAAAAGAGTCATTGCTCTGGTCACCCTCTATGTCTTCCTATATGGGCGGCAAGCTGTCATGCTGAGCGTTATTATCAACATGAAAGAGAAGTCTCCTCTGCTGGTGAGAAGTCCACCTACTGTTGTCATTTTCCTTCTCAGTTGTCAGTCCGTTCCTGATGATCCACAATGACAGGAGGGTGAGCATGTTCTGGAAAAGGGAATTCCCTTTGTCAAACACAGATCCATCATAGGCCTCCCACTTGGTCCCACTGAGATGAACCTTACTAGACTCCTGATTTGAAAAACCCCGTAATGATGTTAGAGAAGCAGGAAGGGGGAAGTTGGAGAAGCAGTGTGGCCAGTGGAGAGAGTATAAGCCTGGAAGTCAGAAGGACCTGCATTCTAATCCCAGCTCTGCCACTTGTCAGCCTTGTGACCCTGGGCCAATCACTTCATTTCTCTGTGCCTCAGTTACCTCATATGTAAAATGGGTATTGAAACCGGGAAACTTAAATGGGACAGGAACTGTGTCCAAACTGATTAGCTGTGTCTACCCCGGTACTTAGAAAAGTGCTTTACATAGTAAGCACTTAACAAATACCAGAATTATTCTTCTTATTATTATTATCATTACCAGTCTACAGTTAGAAACCATTTCAAGAATAGGTAGAGACAACAGCAATGGAGGGTGGTATAGCTTTCGTGTAACAGGAAAAATCTGCCTTTCACCACCTCCTTCTGATCACCAGTTTGAAACAGCCAGTTGTGGGGAAACCATGCCAAGGTGAGAATTGAAGGTCCTGAGCCTGCTGTCCCCATTCTGACTTTTCAGAAGGGCTTCCTTGGCCTTTATACTCCTCCTTCCTTGAGTCCAACCTGGGTGGACCCCACCAGGCCCTAGCCATAATCTCAATCTCATCATCTTTAGTCACTTTAAAATCTCTTCCCTCACTAACTGTGAAATTCCTGTATTCACCCACGATCTCCTCTCTCACGTACTTATTCCCTACAACTTCTTCTAAACCTTCAGATACAATCTTTTGACCACCTACATTTTATAAAGTCAACATGCCCCGTTTGATGCACTGAAACGCCTTCTTGTGACACACAAGTTGATGCCTTCAACACCGCCTTCTCCACTGAACTCAAGTCCCTCTCTTCCCTTCCCTCTGTCGATCCTTTACCACCAAAACACAATGCTGGATTACTTTTACAGTACCTATACTCTGCTCCTCGGCATGAGCTGTGGGGTGCTGCTGGCTGAAATCCAGATATTAGTTCGACTTGTTCCTTCTAAATCATCATCCTCACCCAATTTAACACTGCCCCCTCGTCCATGGGGCAACAATGTTTCTCCATCTTTATTGACTCCATGACCATTGTTCATGCCAACTGTATCAGACGTTTGACTTCCTCCTCAAAAGCACTATCCCAACCCTATCTCTTGCCACCTATTTTCTTGATGAAATTGATTTCATGAAGGGTGATCCCACTAAAGTGTCCTCTTCTCCTCTCCAGCCCCTCCCTCCTCCTGCCCCTTCTTCAACTCGCACCTTTCCCAGCAGAATCCCAAGAGGTCTCCTTTCAGAATTTATTACCTCCACCTATGCCTCTGACCCCATTCCATCACATATTTTTAAAACATCCCTCTCTCCTTCCCTCGCTCACAGCCATCTTCAATTGATCTCTTTCCAATGGATTCTGCCTCACTGCATTCAAATATGCACATGTATCCTGTATCCTAAAAATATCCTCACAACTCCATGCTACCTTCAGTTACTGTTCCATCTCTTTCCAACCATTCCTCTTCCAACTCCTTGAGCAAGTTGCCTATCCCTGCAGCCTCCATTTCCCCGCCTCCAATTCTCCCTGTGACCCTCTCCAATCTGGTTCCCCCACCCAATTCATTCCACAAAAACTTTCCTTCAACTCTCTTTCAATCCTCTCCTTCACAAATCCAATGGTGTGTACTCCGGCCTAATCCACCTCGAACATTCAGCTGCCTTCAACTCTGTGGACCATCCCCTTCTCCTGGTAGTCTGTCACATATTCATCCTTGGTTTCACTGAAATTATCCTTTCCTGGTTCTACTCCTATTTCTCAGAGCTATTTCTCTTTCACTGGCTCCTCCTCTGCTTCCCACAATCAAACTACTGTGGAAGTCCCTCAAGGCTCAGTTTTATGTCTCCTTCTATTCTCCATCTATAACCACTCTCTTGGAGAACTCATTCCACTTCAGCTACCATCTCCATGAGGATATTTCCCAGATCTACCTCTCCAGGCCTAATCTCTTTTCATCTTTGCAGGCTTGCATTTCCTCCTACTTTCAGGACATCTCTACTCTGATGTCCCACCGATACCTAAAACTTAAGATTTCCAAATTAGAAACTCATCTTCCCACCAAAACCCTATATTCTCCCTGCCTTTCCCATCTCTGTAGACAATATATTATTCTTCCTGTCTCACAGGTCAGTAACCTTGGTATTCCCCTCACCTCAACCTTTTCATTCAACCCATACATGCAATCTGTCACCACGTCCTGTCAGCTTTACCTTCACAACATTGCTAAAATAAGCCCTATCTCTTCCAACCAGAGTGCTACTCGACATCCAACCCCTTGTCTTGTCTTGTATTATATTATTATTTTTATTATTATCCAGGCTTGACTACTGCATCAGCCTCTTTGCTGACCTCCTTGTCTCTTATTTTCTCCCACTCTGGTCCATATTTCTCTCTGCTGCCTAGTTCAATTTTCTAAAAAAAATTTCAGTGCACATCTCCCCACTCCTCAAGAACCTTCAGGGACTGTTCATTTACTGCTGCACCGAACAAAAACACCTTGCCATGGAATTTAAAGCTCTTAATCAGCTTTCACCTCCTACCTTACCTGACTGATTTCCAATTTCAGTGGAGCCCACACACTTCACTGTTCTAATATCAGTCTACTCACTATACCTCAGTCTTCTCATCAACCCCTTGCCAACGTCTTCCCTCTCTCCTGGAACTTTCTCACCTTTCATACATGACAGACACCCCTCTCCCCACGTTCAAAGCCTTTTAAAAATCACAGAAGCCTTCCCTGACTACACCCTCATTTAGCCTACACACACTCTCCCTTCTTTATCATCCTTGAACCTGGTCTGTACCCTTTAAGCACTGGATATTCACCTCACCCTCAGCACCACAAAAGATATGTACATATCCATAATTTATTTTGATATCTCTCTCACCCTCCAGCTCTCCAGACGGTTTACTCCTTGTAGACAGGGTTAATGACTACCAACTCTGCTGTATTGCTCCCCCTTAAGTGCTTATTACAGAACTTCTCATAGAGTAATTGCACAATAAATACCATTGTTTTATTGATTGATTGATTGATTGGTCACTCCTCCCTCCTGGTAACACCCAGTGTCCTTGATTTCCCTGGAATAGTTCTCTCCTGGTTCTCCTATCTCTCTCCCCTAGCTTATTGTCAGTGTCAGTCATTGACTCTCTTTTTACCTCTTATCCCATAATCACAGGTATCCCACATAATCATTCTTCTGCGTTTCCTACTCTTCCACTTTACACTTGATCTTAGAGGTCATCCATTTACGTGATCACTTCTAACACCTCTATGAAGAGGGCTCCCACATGCATATCATCAGCTCTGGTCTCACTCCTACTATGGAGGTTATAACATGCTGTGGTCTATGGCCTGAGGTTGCTGACCACAGGACTGGTGCACCTGTGGCCATGAGGGACCCTGGGAATGAGAGTGTCATACAGACACTGCAGACCCGGGCTTGGCTCCTGGCAGAGCTGGACTGTTGGTGGGAGCTAGGATGTACACGGGGCTGAAGGATATGGTACAGATGCTACCATGTTTCCCCAAGGGCAACTTTGATGGTCAATTAGCAGCAGGTAATTTCAGGGAGAGATCTAGGCTCATCTTATTCCAGATTGGTGGATGACAGGGAGGAGAGTCTGGGCATTTCTAGAGACGTCTGAGTGTCAGAGTGGATTAGTGCTCAACAATTCACTCATTCACCACCCCCACTCCCCACCACCACACACACATACACAAACTATTCACTCTCTGAGGGAGGAAGGAGATGAGGAAAGCGGCTGATAAATGCTGTCTCAGCTTTGCACTGCCAGAGTCTGACTGCCCGTGAATTGTCTTTCAAGACAACGTGAGTGACAGAGATGGGTAAATATGATAAACATTAATGTGAAAGTCCGTTTTCAGGGTCGGAGTCCAAATTGGGAAGAATCACTGAGAGAAGGTTTTGGGTTTTTTTGTGCTGGGCTCGATGAAAGATGGGGGTTTGTTGGACCATGGGAAATGAGAGTGAAACAGCGTGGTTAAGCCTCTGGCCCAGGAGAGGTGGAGAGACATCTGGGACCAGATGGAAAGATTTATGTTGGAGACTGTCCCGGTTCTCCCTATTGCACCAGAATCTCTAACTCATTGTCTCAGCACTAGTAAGGCCATGTTTGTGCGAATGGGAGGGCTAAACTGTTTTGGATCCTCAATCACCACCACACTCAGGCCACACTCCTAGCAGTCTCTCTCTCCATCCTGAGCTCATCCCATCTCAATATAATGAACAATAATTGTGGCTCCCATGATTTGGGGAATGGTATCATATAACAATAATAATGATACTTGTTAAGTGCTTACTATTTGTCAAGCACTGTTCTACATGCTGGGATAGATACAAGGTAATCAGGTTGGACACAGTCCCTGTTCCACATGGGGCTCACAGTCTTAATCCTTATTTTACAGATGAGGTAACTGAGATACAGAAAAGTTAAATGACTTACCCAAGGTCACACATTACACAAGTGGCAGAACCTGGATTAGAAATCACGTGCTTCTGACACCCAGGTCCAGGCTCTATCTGCTAGTCCACGCTGCTAGGACAGATCACTGATCACCAGCAAAATCTGGTCTTCACAGAGAAACCTTCTGAGAGAGAACATCTCTGCCCCAGTCTCCAGCAAGTGGACTCTCAGACTCTGGATCCTCATAGTCAAGGTAACAGACTGTAAACTCATTTTTTCTCCATCATATCCTCCCATATGGTCCTTTTGTTTACTGGGCTGTTGAGCCACTAGATGAGAGTTGATGGGGGCAGGGGTAGGGGCGGAGGCCAAAAGGTGTCGGTAGTCACTGTTGAATGGTGTAGAGGGTATACCATGCTGTTTGGATGGCCCTGTGGGAAACTGCTCCCCGAACTCACGGCTGAAGGATCAGAGTGTAAATGACCCCTAACTGAACTGAAGCCTACAGGGTTATTTTGACTGAAAATAAAACATCCTTTTCCCTGAAAATCTACATTGGCCACATCCAAGGTGCGGCCTGAGAGTCCACCCAAATTAGATTTGGAGAAATTCCTGTAATTCTAGCTCCAGCCCCTGCTCTTTGCAACATCAGTAATGTGAATCAATCAGGGGATTCACTGGAGGATGCAGTGATTGTCCAGTGATGTCTCCAAGAGTAACTCTTATAGTCAGAGTAACTGTCATATGCCAAGCACTGTAGTAAGCCACAGTATAGAAACAAAGTAATCATATTGGACACAGTCCAATAGGAAACTCAGTCTAAGTAGAAGCAAGAACTGGTGTTTAATCCTCATTTTACAAATGAGGAAACTGAAGCAAGGATAATTTTAGTGACTAGCCCAAGTTAACACACATGGAAGGGGATAGAACCAGGACAATAATGATAATTATAATGTTGGTATTTGGTAAGTGCCTACTATGTGCTGAGCACTGTTCTAAGTGCAGGGGTAGATACAGGGTAATCAGGTTGTCCCACATGAGGCTCACAGTCTTAATCCCCACTTTACAGATGATGTAACTGAGCAATTGAGAAGTTAAGTGACTTGCCCAAAGTCACACAGCTGACAGGTGGTGGAGCCGGGATTAGAGCCCATGACCCCTAACTCCAAAGCCCGTTCTCTTTCCACTGAGCCACACTGCTTCTCTGGTATTAGTACCCAGGTTTCTTTACTCTGGGGTAGAATCAATGAAAAGAATAGGACTCTGAATTTTTCATTTTTTATTTTCACCTAGGCAATTATGTACATTATGTACTAATGAAAGTGTCTTTTTTCCTTCTCTCTCTGCCTCTCTCTTTGCCTGCTCTTTCTTTTTTTTGCTTTCTGACTTTCTCTCCCTTCCTCTCCCTTTTTTCATTTTTTACCCCTCCTTCTTACTCTCTTTCCTGCTTTTCTCTCTCTATTTCTCTTCATCTTGCTCTCCATTTTCCCTAGTATCTTTTTCACCTGTATTCCCACCCAAAGCCTGTCCTTCCTCAGACTTTCCTACCACCATCCTCCCTAACTCTCAACTCAGTAACCTTGGCATTAACAGCAACTCATCTGTATCAGTCAACCCACTTAATGTGCCATCAAGTCCTGTCACTTCTTCCTTCATACCATCTCTAGAATCCACCCTTTCCCCTCCACCTAAACTGCTACTGCACTGATCCAAGCACTTAATATATCCTGCCTTGTTTACTGCATTGGCCTCCTCGCTGACTTCTCTGTTTCCTGTCTTTCCCCTTCCTAGTTCATACTTCACTTTGCTGTTCAGATCATTTTCCTAAAGCCCACTTCAGCCCAATCTCCCCACTCCTCAAAAACCTCCAAAGGTTGCCCATCCACCTCTGCATAACACAGAAACTCCTTACCATCAGTTTTAAGGGTCACACTTATCTCTGCCCCATCGTAAGTTACAGTGTTGATCTTCTGTCACAGCCATATACATACATTTCACTCATGTAACATAGACCTACTCTCTGTACTTCAATCTCATCAGTTGTGGCTCTGACCCTTTGCCCACCTGGAACTCCTACCCCCTCTCATCCAACTAGCTACAACTCTTCCTACCTTAAGGGCCATCTGAAAATCACATCTCCACTGAGAGGCCTTACCTAACTAGAACTTCATTGCTTCTACTTGCCCTATCTTCTGCATCTCCTAAGCTCTTTACAACTGCTCTTAAGCACTTAAGCACTTGATATTCACCCTGCTTTCAGCCTTACTGTACTTGTGTTCATATATTGTACCCTATCTTTCCTCTGCTATTTATTTCAATATCTTTTCCCTGTTTTAAACTGCTAACTCCTTGTGTGCAAGGATCATGTGTACCAACTCCATTGTATTGTACTCTAAGTATACTATTCTTTGCAAAACAATACCTCAGTGAATACCATTGTTTGATTCATTGACTTCCCTCTCTCATTTTCCATTCCTCTCTCCTTTTTTCTCTTTTCTCTCTCATTCTGCCTCCAGCTTGGTCTCCCTTCCTCTCTCTTTCTATTGCTTTTTTCCCACTTTCATACTCTCCTCTCTTTCTCTGTGTCTCAATTTTTCTCATCTTCCTATCTTCTCCTTCTTTCTCTCTTTCTCCATTTCTTTCTTTCTCTTTTCACCATTTTTCTTTTTCTAAAGGAAGCAGAGAGGCCTAATTGAAAGACAATGGGACTGGGTGTCAGAGGACCTAGGTTTTAATCCTAATTCTGCTATGGCACTGCTGGGTGACGTTGGGAAAGTCACTTAATATTATTAATGATAATAATCATAATGGTATTTGTTAAGCCCTTACTATGTGCCAAGCACTGTTCTAACTACTGGAAAAGCTACACGGTTATCAAGTTGTCCTACTTGGGGCATACAGTCTTAATCCCCATTTTACAAATGAGGTAACTGAAGCACAGAGAAATTAACTGATTTGCCCAAGTCACACAGCTGACAAGTGGCAGAGTTGAAATTAAAACCCATGACCTTTGTCTCCCAAGCTGATGCTCTTTTCACTGAGCCTTGCTGCTATTCTGTGCCTCAGTTCCCTCATCAATAAAATGGGGAAAAATACAGCATGACCTCATGAATAGGGTATGGGCCTGGGAGTCAGAAAGATCTGGGTTCTAATCTCATATCTACTATTTGTATGTTGTGTGACCTTGGGCAAGACACTTGACTTCTCCGTGCCTCAGTTACCTAAATTGTAAAATGGGGATTAGGACTGTGAGCCCATGTGGGACAGGGACTGCGTGCAACCCAATTTGCTTACATCCAACAAAGCACTTAGTACAGTTTTGGGCACATAGTAAGCACTTAAAAATACCACAGTTATTATTTGTAATTATTGTTTTCCCTCCTTCTTAGACTATCATCCCCATGTAGATTCTGATTATCTTGTATCTAACCCAGTGCTTAGTACAGTGCTTGGTGCAGAATAACCTCTTAACAAATACCACAATTATAATTATTTCTCTTTCTGTCTCTTTCTCTTCTCTCTCTTTTTCTCGGCCTCTCCCCCCTCTTTCTTTCTCACTGTATTCATCTTGCTCTTGCATCTGTTCTCTTTCCCTCAATCATTTTCCATCCCTCTCTCACTGTTTTTCTTTCTTCCCTCTCACTTTCTCTCCCTCTCCTTATTTCTGTCATAACTGTTTTCCCTCCCTCCCTCTCTCTCCCTCACTTTCTCTATTTTTATTTCTCTCCCTCTCCCTCCCACTCTCTTGTGTCTTACAGGAGACTTCCCCTGCTTCTGACCCCATATGAATGGATATCAGTGACACCACCTTGGAGACAGTAATGCTGTTACAGACCAGCAGTGGGGTGTCAGGGAATGTCTTGATCCTCCTGTTTTATGCCCACATAGTCTTCTACAGGCACAAACCCAGGTCCTCAGACTTTATCCTCAGCTACTGGGCCTTGACAAACACCATCAAGCTTCTTATCTATTGAATCCCAGAGACCATTTATGCTGGGGGATGGAGAAATTTCCTGGACGTCATTGATGCAAAATCATCTCACATATTTATTGGATGGGGACTTGTCATCTATACTTCCTTCCTCCTGAGCATCTTTCAGGCCATCATCATCAGCCTCAGCACTTCCCGGTGGGCAGGGTCAAAGCCAAATTATTCAAATGCATCATCCACTGTTTTGTCTTTTTCTGGGTCTTTAATCTGCTGATCGACATTCATACACTGGTGTATGTGAAAGGCCCCCAGGACATCACCACTATTCCCATTGCATATGATTTTAAATATTGTTCAGTTACTATTCTTAGTGCAGATGTCACCCCGATAAATGCCATTATACTCTCTGGCCATGATCTGCTCTTCATGGGACTCATGAGTATGGCCAGCGGCCACATGGTGGTTTTCCTGTACAGACATCACAGGCAGGTCTGACACCTACACGTTCGTGGCCACTCCACCAGGGTGATGCCTGAGGTCCGAGCGGCCAGGTTGGTCATTGCCCTGGCCACCTTCTATGTCCTCCTTTAAGGGCGACAGTCCATTGTGTTCAGCATTTTACTCAACATGAAAAAAGGTCTCCTCTGTTGGTGAATGTCCACATGGTGATAATAATAATAATAATGTTGGTATTTGTTAAGCGCTTACTATGTGCCGAGCACTGTTCTAAGCGCTGGGGTAGACATAGCGGAATCAGGTTGTCCCACGTGGGGCTCACAGTCTTAATCCCCATGTTACAGATGAGGGAACTGAGGCACAGAGAAGTTAAGTGACTTGCCCACAGTCACACAGCCAACAAGTGGCAGAGCTGGGATTCGAACTCATGAGCCCTGACTCCAAAGCCCGTGCTCTTTCCACCGAGCCACGCTGCTTCTCATGTGATGTCATTTGACTTTTCAGTCACCTGTCCCTTCCTGGTGATTCACAGTGACAGGAGGATGAGAACGTTCTGGAAAAAGGAATCATCTGTTTCCATCATAGATTCTTCATAAAAATCTCAAGGAAGCTGTCAGTCGTCCCACTAAACCCCTAGGAGGCTCAAAGTCAGAGAGGTAGAATCCTGAAGACTGAATCAGTTTAAGTAGGCTTGAGCTTCACCTAAACAGAGATCCCTGTCCTCACCGACACCAGGTGAGGGGATGGGGAAGGGGAACAGTGCAACCCCTTCCCATGATGAGATAGTTATAACTCAAGGCATCCACTCAACAGTCAGAGCAGTTCAGCTGCCAGAAGTGCTGTAGTGCCAACTCTTGTTTCCAAGACCCAGTTCTTTCAATCTAACTAGGCCAATTCTTTCCAAATTTTCCTTGGTGCCTAAACAAATCAACTTGATACTCAGCCCACCTACATCACCGTGAAATTTTTATAACTATCCTTACACTCTGCCATTTCCTGTTTTGGTCATTTATTTCGAAATTTGTCTCCCCCATAGACTGTAAGCTTGTTGCGGGCAGGGCTCATGTCCACAGCCTCTATTGTGCTGTATATTCCCAAGTGCTTAATAGAGTGCTCTTCACATAGTAAGCAGTAAATAAGTACCATTGGTTGTCTAAGTGATTGTGTGGTCATTCCTCTCTCGTGGAAACACTAGACACACTTGATTTCCCCTAAAATAATAATGGTAATAAGTATGGTATTTATTCAGCACTTACTATGTGCTAAGCAATGTTCTAAGTGCTGGGATAGATACAAGGTAACCAGGCTGTCCCAAATGGGGCTCAGAGCCTTAATCCCCATTTTACAGATGTGGTAACTGAGGCATAAAGAAGTCAAGTGGTTTGCTCCAGGTCACACAGCAGGCAAGTGGCAGATCTGAGTTTGGAACCCACCTCCTCTGACGCCCAAGCCCATGCTCTTTCCACTAAGCCCGTGCTCTTTCCTATTTCTCTCCCCATATATTGGTATTTTTATTATCATATTTATCAAGTTCTTACTAAGTGCTAGGCACTGTTCTAAGCACTGGGGTAGATACAAGGTAATCAGTTGAACACGGTCCATGTCCCACTTGAGGCTCACAGTCTTTATCCCCATTTTACAGATGAGGTAACTGAGGGACAGAGAAGGGAAGTGACTTGCCCAAGATCAGACAGCAGACAAATGCTGTGTGCAGAAATGCAGAATTCTTTAACTCCCATTCTCTCCTGGACCCCCTCCAATCTGGCTTCCGTCCCCTCCACTCTACCGAGACTGCTCTCTCAAAAGTCACCCATGACCTCCTTCTTGCCAAATCCAGTGGCTCCTACTCTATCCTAATCCTCCTTGACCATTCAGCTGCCTTTGACACTGTTGACCATCCCCTTCTCCTCCACACCTTATCTCACCTTGGCTTCACGAACTCTGTCCTCTCCTGGTTCTCCTCTTATCTCTCTGGCCAGTCATTCTCGATCTCCTTTGCAGGCTCCTCCTCCCGCTCCCATCCTCTAACTGTTAGGGTTCCTCAAGGGTCAGTTCTTGGCCCTCTTCTGTTCTCCATCTACATTCACTCCCTTGGTGAACTCATTCGCTCTCATGGCTTCAACTATCATCTCTATGCAGATGACACACAGATCCTCTCCCCCTCCCTTCAGGCTCGTATCTCCTCCTGTC
The DNA here is from genome assembly GCF_004115215.2 of Ornithorhynchus anatinus. Taxonomy (NCBI): domain Eukaryota; kingdom Metazoa; phylum Chordata; class Mammalia; order Monotremata; family Ornithorhynchidae; genus Ornithorhynchus; species Ornithorhynchus anatinus. The sequence continues at coordinate 52,441 of NW_024396870.1, forward strand.
TCCAAGACGTCCCTACCTGGATGTCTGCTCACCACCTAAAACTCAACATGTCCAAAGCCGAGCTCCTTGTCTTGCCTCCCAAGCCCTGTCCTCTTCCTGACTTCCCTATCACTGTGGATGGTAGACCATCCTTCCCATCTCTCAAGCCCGCAGCCTCGGTGTCATCCTTGACTGGGCTCTCTCATTCACCCCACACATTGAATCCGTCACCAAGACCTACCGGTGTCAACTTTATAATATCGCCAAGATCCGCCCTTTCCTCTCCACCCAAATGGCTATCTTACTGGTATAGGCTGTCATAATATCCCGGCTGGATTATGTGTCAGCCTTCTCTCTGATGTCCCTTCCTCCTATCTCTCCCCACTCCAGTCTATTCTTCATTCTGCTGCCTGGCTCCTCTTCCTGCAGAAATGCTCTGGGCATGTCACTCCCCTTCTTAAAAACCTCCAGTGGTTGTATATCAACCACCGCATGAAACAAAAACTTCTCACTCTAGGCTTCAAGGTTCTCCATCACCTTGCCCTCTCCTACCTCTCCTCCCTTCTCTCTTTCTACTCCCCACCCTGCATGCTCTGCTCCTCTGCCTCCCACTTCCTCACCGTCCCCTGTTCTCGCCTATCCCGCCATCGACCCCTCGCCCATGTCCTCCTGCTGTCCTGGAATGCCCTCCCCACTCACCTCCACCAAACTAGTTCCCTTCCCCTCTCCAAAGCCCTACTTAGAGCTCACCTCCTCCAAGATGCCTTCCCAGACTGAGCTTCCCCTTTTCCCTCTGCTCCCTCTGCTGCCCCTCTGCCCCCCTTCACCTCCCCGCAGCTAAGCCCCCTCCCCCCCCTTTCCCTCTGCTCTTTTCCCTCTCCCTTCCCCTCCCCTCAGCACTGTGCTCGTCTGCTCAATTCTATATATTTTTATTACCCTATTTATTTTGTTAACGAGATGTACATCACCTTAATTCTATTTATTGCTATTGTTTTTGTCTGTCTGTCTCCCCCAATTAGACTTTAAGCCTGTCAATGGGCAGGGACTGTCTCTATTTGTTGCCGATTTATACATTCCAAGCACTTAGTACAGTGCTCTGCACATGGTAAGCGCTCAATAAATACTATTAAATGAATGAATGAATGAATGAATGAAAATGGGGGAGCTGGGATTAGAATCCAGATCCTCTGTCTCACAGGCCTGTGCTCTATCCATCAGGCCATACTATTTCCCCTCAGTGTCAACCACGGACTCCCCTTCCACCTATCAATCCATACCCAGGGGAGTCCCACAAAGCCAGGGTCCTGGGCCTCCCACCTTATCATTCTAAATGCAACCAGAGTGTTTATCTGTTCACTGGATTTCTGCTACCACCTTCATACAGAAGGCTCCCACATCCATATCTCAATTTCCAATCTATCTCTTGCTAAGGGGTTTATGACATGCTGTGGTTGGTGGTGCTGAGAACACTGAGCTCTGGGCTGGAGCATCTGAAGCCACGTGTGACCCTGAGGGTGAGAGTGGCAGACTCTCACTGAAAATTCAGGCTTGGCTCCTGGCAGAGCTGGGCTAAGGGTGGGAACTGGAATGTCCTTGGGGATGCAGGATCCTGCACTGATGCTGCCATGCCTCCGAATGGGGATTTCTGATGGTCAATTAGCAGTGGGTAATTGTGAGTAGAGATCTGGGCTCATTTTGCCCCAGACTGGAGGGCAGCAGGGAGGGGAATCTGGGCTTTTCCACAGATGTCTCAGTCTGAGTGTCAGAGCAGATTAGTGTTCAGCGAATCACTAATTCACACAAACACACACACACACACACACACACACACACACACACACACACACAAATCATTCCTTGAGGGAGGGCAGAGATGAGGAAAACCACCAATAAATGCTGTCTAAGCTCTGTCCTGTCAGTCTGATTGCCCTTGAGCTGCCCATCCAGCCAGCAAGAGCAATGGAGATGGGCGAGTAAGAGAAAGCCATCTTCTGTCAGTGTGATTTCAGGCTTTCCTTAAGATCTCTACTGCTTCAGATTAGAATTTATTTCGTCTCTCAGGTGGTGACTGGCTGGGAGGTCTGGGACAGAAAGAGGAGGATGTCTAGCATGCATCTCCCTGAGCCTCATGGTTCCCCCTCCTTCCTTGTCTGCTGGGGTAAGGGGGTTGCCTGGATGGGACCATGGCCTGGAAGAGGCTCATTTCTGTCCATTCTCAGCTGCCCTCCAGGACATCTCTGACCCAGCAATGCTCCCACCTTCCAAAGGACCAAGAGGGATAGAGTGGACAGAGATTGCCAGACCACAGAGACCCCCACTTCAGCCCTGGTAGTTAGAATGGAGGTGGAAGTATCGCAGAGTAAAGCTGCAGTAAATCAGTCAATCAGTTATTGAGCAGTTACTGTGTGCAGATCACTGAACTGAGCTTGGGTGAGTAGATCACGAAACAGTAGGCTTTGACCATCTCTGTCCACAAGGAGCTTTAAAACTAGGGGAGAGGCACATATTAAAATAAACTGGAGAAATAATGTGTCAGTGAATAGAGCCTGGGCTTGTGAAGGACCTGGGTTTTAATTCTACCTGTTGTATCCTTGGGCATGTCACTTCACTCTTCTCTGCCTCCTTTACCTCATCTGTAAATTGGGGATTAAGACTGTGAGTCCCAAGTGGGATATGGACTGTGTCCAATCTGACTACCTTTTATCTACCCAAGTGCTTAGAAGTGTGTTTGGTACATGGTAAGTGCTTAACAAATACCACAATTATTATTATTGTTGTGATTGTTACAGAGCCAAGTTCTGTTCCGTATGAGTTCTCCTCCTTCTCCCCCATTCAGGTCCTATGACCCCTTTCCCTCTGACTCTCACATTCCCCCTCTTTCTCCTCCCTCATGCTTTCCCTCTCTATTGTTCCTGGGTCACAGAAGTGGCCGACCTTCCCCTGTCCCCCTTGTCCCAGGCAGTGTGACTCTCCTATCCCAGACCTGTACCTTTCTGTTAGATATGCAGAAAGGGGTGAGCCCAGAGGAGGCATCCTTGAAGCAGCGTGGCTCAGTGGAAAGAGCACGGACTTGGGACTCAGAGGTCATGGGTTCGAATCCCCGCTCTGCCACTTGTCAGCTGTGTGACTGTGGGCAAGTCACTTAACTTCTCTGTGCCTCAGTTACCTCATCTGTAAAATGGAGATTAAGACTGTGAGCCTCATGTGGGACAACCTGATTACCCTGTATACCCCAGCGCTTAGAACAGTGCTCTGCACATAGTAAGCGCTTAACAAATACCAACATTATTATCCTTACTAATGGAGTGCAGCAGGTGGGTAGTGATTTTTCGTTAGAACTAATGCCCAGGACTGCGCTGGGCTGCTGTGGGATTAGGGGGAGGAGCAGGCTTGCTCACTGTGCTCTCTCTGGCATGACATCACCATCCAGTGCTTGTAGATCTCTATTTTATTCTACAGAATCCCCTAACCCATGATTTCTGAAGTGAAGATCAATGATGGAAGTGATACCCTTTATACGTTGTTCCCGTCCCACGACTGTCTCTAAGAGAGTATTTATCAGACTGTCGTGCCTAATTGCTTCAACTGGAGAATATTATTTCCCAAATCTGAAGATCCTTGCTTCAAAGCACTCAATCACCCTCTCACCTTACCTCCCTGATTACCTATATGACCCAGACCACTCATTTCACTCCTGTAACACCAACCTACTCACTGTACCTTGATCTCTACTATCTTGCCACTGATCCCTCACCCATATCCTGCTTCTGCGCCCTCCCCTTTTCTTATCCAACAGATGGCCACTCTCCCTGTCTTCATAGTCTTATTAAAAGTACATCTTCTCCAAAAGGCCTTCCATGACTCCCCCCTCATTCATTCTTCTCCCACTCTAGTCTGCATCACCTTTGCATGTGAACTTGTACCTTTTATTCACCTGATCCTCAGCCCCTCAGGATTTATATACATATCTGTAATTTATTCATTCATATTAATGTCTGTCTCCCCCTCAAGACTATAAACTTGTGGGCAGGGAGCCTATTTCCCCACTCTTCTATATTGTACTTTCCAAAGCATTTAGTACATTCCTTTACACACAGTAATCCCTTGATCATTCAGTCATGTTTATTGAGCACTTACAGTCTGCAGAGTACAGTACAACAGAGGTGGTAGACAGATTCCCTGCCTACAGTGAGCTCCCAGTCTGGAGGGGAAGACAGGCATTAATAAAGATAAATGAATAAATGAATATGATTGATTTTGTTCCTTCCTGGACTCACCATTAATGTTAGCCATTTTAATGGAACAAAAGACCTAGGATTCCATGAGCATTGCTCTGTATATAAGAGTTTCAGAGATTTAGCACTGAAAAGTAATCCCTGTTTCTTGCTCTGTCTCACTGTCTCTCTCATCCTGACTCCCCTATTATCGGTGTATCTCTATATAGTAGTAGTTGCATTTATTTAGTGTGGGGCATTGTGCATGGGATTTGGAAATACAAAATAAAGAAGTGACATATTCCTTTCCCTCAAGAACCTTCCACTGCAATGGGGTAGATAGATCAAAAAAGAATTAATCAAAATAAATAATGGAATGTGCAAGTGAGAAAACATATACATAAGCTCACTGGATGGGTGGTTATCAATACGGTGATACATAGAAAAGCAGCATTTCTTAGTGGATAGAGCCTGGGCCTGGGAGTCAAAAGGACTTGAGTTCTAATTCTGACTCTGCCACTTGTCTTTAGCAAATCTCTTCACTTCTCTGTGCCTCAATTACCTCAACTGTAAAATGAGGATTAAGACTGTGAGCCCAATGTGGTACGGAGACTGTGTCCAATCCAATTCCTTGTATCTAACCCAACACTTAGTACAGTCCCTAGCACACAGCAAGTGCATAAAAAATTCAACAGTTATTATTAGTAATATTTGTAGTATTTACACACACATAGCGGCCTGGGAGTAAGAGTACCTGAATTCTAAAATTGGCTCTGCCAAGCAATAATAATAACAATTATGGTATTTTTTAAGCACTTACTATCTGCCGAGCACTGTTCTAAGGACCTTAGTAGATACAAGGTAATGAGGCTGACCCACTAGGGGCTCACGGTCTAAATCCCCATTTAACAGATGAGGTAACTGAGGCACAGAGAAGTTAAGTGGCTTGCTCAAGATCACACAGCAGAGAAGTGGCAGAGCCAGGATTTGAACCCATGTCCTCTGACTCCTAAACCTGCGATCTTTCCACTATGCGACACTGCTTCTCAATGCCTTCTCAGTGACCTTGTGCGAGTCACTTGGCTCTCTGTACCTCACTTTCCTCAAATGTGAAATGAAGACAAAATACCTGTCTCCCTCCTACTTAGACTGTGAACCCCACGAGCGTCAGGGCTGTATCTGACCTAGTTGACCTGTATCTTCCCCAGGACATAGACCATTGTTTGACACATAATATATGCTTAACAAATACCATAAAGCGCACACACTCACTCCTCATTCTCAAAAGTCACATTCAATCTGCTAAATCCTAAACCCTACATGTCCTTTTTACACATGATCTCTGGGATCCACCCCATTCCTGGATCCACCCCTTTCCTCTCCACCCCAAAAGTGACCATCCTGTTATAAAGTCCAATTGTATCACGATCAGGCTATTGCATCAGCTTCTTTGCTGATTTCCCCCTCTACTGGAGGAATGATATTCTCAAAGGATGCCGGCCCCATTTAATCTCCTCTCCTCAAGTCCCAGCACTGACTCCCCACTTCCCACCATATTCAACAAAAGTTTCTCACAATCACCCACTGGGCTCTTCACTGTCTGTCCTCCTCTCACTTCTCTGCTCTCCTTTTTACTAGTCCCCAGCTCACTGTCTCTGCTCCTTCCAAACCAAATTTCTAGCCGTACCTCAGTCTCAACTGCCATCTCCTTCCCCTGACTCAAACTATTCTCTCTGCTTGAAGGTCTCAGCTGGGTGGAGATCCCAGCTCTCTCCACCTTCAAATCCCTCCTAAAATCCTATCTCCTTCAAGAAGCCTTTCCCAATTAATCTCCCAGGGACTTAAACCAAATAAACCCATCAGTCACCTTTAGAATTTATCAATAATAATTATACTAATGATGGCATTTGTTAAGTATTTACTATATGTCAAACACTGTTCAAAAGCTGAACAAGGATGAGCAAGATTGTACGAGTGAAACCAACACTGTCCAATTGGGTCAACAGAGAGCCTGGACTGATATTTTCTAGTGCCTTGTATGAAATCTGGAGAACAATACCAGAGCAGTTCTAGGCCTTGATGCCCCAATGCCAAAAGCTCTTGAAGTGTACAGTGCACAGTCCAATGGACAGATTTTACACCTAAGAGTCAAGAGTTCCAGGGTTGAGTTATGACTCTGCTCTGGTCTGCCGGGTGACTCCGGGCAAGTCACTTAACCCAAGAGGGCTTCTGTTTCCCCATCTATAAAAAGAGGAGCTGATTCCTCTTGTCCCCTTCTTTGGAGCTGTGAGATTATCGAGATTCATGAGATTATCAAGTATTTATCCCATCAGTAGCACTGAGCTTCATCCAAGCTAAACTCTTAATATAGACCATAAGAAAATTAGTTTGTATTCCTTCATGGGAAATTGAATGGGGGTTTAATGTTTGGAAAGCAATTTTGCTCACGACTACATCATCCACCCAGGCCTTCCTTGTCCTGAGTCTGATTACATTTCTAGAGGGAGAGCAGTGGTTCTTGCTCTTTCTTTCTAGAGTCCTCAAGAACCATGATCTGTAACATCCCTTTGGCCACAGGTCTAGAGGGAGAGTAGGGTTTCTTGTTCCTCCTATCGTCCTTCAGAACCTAAAAAGGTGACATCTCTCTGGCTGCAGCTCTAGAGAGAGACCAGTCATTTTTGTTCCCCCTTTGAATTGATTCCAAACCCAATATAACTGCCCCCCAAGAGTGAGTGAGATGAGTAACACTGAAGAGATTATTTAATCAATAAATAAATGATATTAGAGTGTTTACTATGTACAGAGCACTTTACTAAATGCTTTGGAGAGTACACTGCAGCAGAGTTGGTAGACACAGTCCCTGCCCAAAAGGAACCTTACAGTCCATGGGAGGAGACAGACATTAAAATACATTACAGAATGGGAAAATGACAGACTATAAAGGTACATACATAAATGTTAGTTAGGGGGAGCAAGGACGAGTAGCAAAGTACTTAAGAGGTACAAACCCAGGTGCATAGAAGAGATAGAAAGGAGGGTGAATAGAAGAAATAAGGGCTTAATCAAGGAAGGCCTCCTAGAAGAAATGCGATTATCGGTGGGTTATGAAGATGGAGAGAGCGGGCAGATATAAAGGAGAGAATTCCAGGCCAGAAGGAGGACGTGTGCAAGAAGGTGGTTGTAGAATAGATGAGAAGGAGGTACAGAGAGTAGTTTGGCATTAGCAAAGTGAAGTGCTCAGGTTGGGTTGCAGTAGGAAATTAGTTAAGGTAGGAGTGGAGACCTGATTAAATGTCTTAAAACTGAGGGTAAAGAGTTTTTGTTTAACTCAAAGATGGATGGGCAACCACTGGAAATTTTTAAGGAATAGAGGGACATGAACTGAAGAGATAAAGGTAAGAGAGTGAGACTATAGGAAGAGTGGGAAAACCATAGTTGCTTTTTCTGCTCCTGTCACAGGCTTCCCAATCCTGCTCTCCCTAGAGGGTCATGGGGAATACAAGTCCAGAAAGTCAAAATGGATGCAGGAGTCTGTTGTCAGCAGGATTCAAAGTTGTGCAGGAGCATCATGATAAATTTCAAGCAGTGCTTCAACTGCTGGTCCGCGACTACCTTGAATACATCCACTCCAAGATCCCTCTCAAGGATCTCAGTCTCGGTGGATCCACGATGATCCTGAAGATTAAGATCTGGAGATGTGGAGGCTGCATCCAGTACCAGAAGCTCTCAAGCCCTTCCTTATCTCATTCGAAGAAGAGTAAACTAAGGCCCAGAGAGAGCATACACGACAGAGGCCAGATTGCAGTGAAATGTCTAGATTCCAGTATATTCTAAACTCCTTGAGGGCAGGGATTGTGTTAACCACTTTATTGAACTTTTCCAAACATCTAGTCCAGCGAACTACAGAGTATGCACTCAATGAATGCTATCAATTAATCGACCAACAATTTCCAATCCTTATAATCACTGGAACAAGAGACAGCGTGGCTCAGTGGTAAGAGCACGGGCTTGGGGTACAGAGGTCATGGGTTTGAATCCTGACTCTGCCACTTGTCAGCTGTGTGACTGTGGGCAAGTCACTTAACTTCTCTGTGCCTCAGTTACCTCATCAGTAAAATGGGGATTAAGACTGTGAACCTCGCGTTGGACAACCTGATTACTTTGTGTCTACCCCAGCGCTTAGAACAGTGCTATGCCCATAGTAAGCGCTTAACAAATAACGATGTTATTATTATTAACTTTCACTGAAGCTCCATGGGATTACATGGCTCTATTCCTTAGGCAGTTCCATACCTCTCTTGGTCCTCAACCCTCTAAATTCTCCCTAATGTTCAGGAGGAGAGAATATTTTCTAGGATGCAGGGTGGAATCCATTTTAGGAGTGGGATTTCCTTTTCCCACAGGTTCTCATCCTCCGGTTGCTGTGAATCACCAGGAATAGACTGATTACAGAGAAGGGGATTGACAGATCTATGTTGGTTGTCACCCGCAGAGATTTGTTTCTCATGTTCAAGAAAGCAGTCAACATGAATGTCTCCAGACCATAAAGAAGAAGGTACAGGGCCATCAGGACGATTACATATTTGGCCACCTGCATCTCAGGTATCGCCCTAGGGGAGCAGCCAGACCCATGGAAGTGTCGGACCCGCCAGTGGTGTCTGCACAGGACAAATACCAAATAGCCACTAGCCGTGCCCATGAGCCCCATGAAGATAAGGTCCCTGAAAGAAATCACACAAGTATTTATTAATAAAGTTTCTGCACTATTGACTAAGGAACAGTGCTTCAATATAAATGTATATTGATCCCTGGTGCTATTCTGGGGGCATATAATATATATTGGTGCAGAAACATCTATCAGGAGACTGAGAACCCAGAAGGAGAGGAAACAGGGGATGATGCACTTGGGCAATTTGACTTTAATTCCTGCCCACTGGGAGGTGCTAGGGCTGATGGTAATGGCCTGGAAGACACTCAGGAGGCAGATGGTGCAGATGGCAAGACTCCAAGCCACTCGATGAACATAAATAAGGAGTTTACACCCAGCACCATCCAAGAAATTCCACAGCCCCAAGATAAACACAATGCCTGGGATATTCCCTGTGAGAAGAATGAGATTGTTTGTCAAAAACAGTTGTGCATAGATTAGATCAGAGGAGTTGGACCAGTGGCTGGTGGAGACTGTGTGGATAGTAAGCAGCAGGAGGAATACATTCCCTGAGATGCCGGTGCTGAGCTGTAGCAGAATAAAGATCTCAGAGACATTCTCGGTGACATTCATTCTCCTGATCTCTCTTTGGAGCAACCTAGGGGGAGAGAGAGGAAGCATGAAAGAGCATGAATGAGAGCGAGATGGAAAGAAGCTGACTTTTGAGAGTTCCTAAGGATAACCACATTACAATCTCATTTACAAGGTAGGTCAGCTGCCTTTCCTAACCAAGTGTGTCTACTTAGATTCCCCGTCTCTCAGGCCCGCAATCTCGATGTCATCCTTGACTCGTCCCTCTCGTTCACCCCACACATCCTATCTGTTACCAAGACCTGCCGGTTTCACCTATACAATATCGCCAAGATCCGCCCTTTCCTCTCCACCCAAATGGCTACCTTACTGCTACAGGCTCTCGTTATATCCCGGCTAGACTACTGTGTCAGCCTTCTCTCTGACCTCCCTTCCTCCTCTCTCGCCCCGCTCCAGTCTATTCTTCACTCCGCTGCCCGGCTCATCTTCCTGCAGAAACGATCTGGGCATGTCACTCCCCTTCTTAAACAACTCCAGTGGTTGCCTATCAACCTCCGCTCCAAACAAAAACTCCTCATTCTAGGCTTCAAGGCTCTACATCACCTTGCCCCTTCCTACCTCTCCTCCCTTCTCTCTTTCTACCAGCCACCCCGCACGCTCCACTCCTCCGCCGCCCACCTCCTCACCGTCCCTCGGTCTCGCCTATCCCGCCGTCGACCCCTGGGCCACGTCCTCCCGCGGTACTGGAACGCCTTCCCTTCTCACCTCCGGCAAACTGATTCTCTTCCCCTCTTCAAAACCTACTTAAAACTCAGCTCCTCCAAGAGGCCTTCCCAGACAGAGCTCCTCTTCTCCCTCTATTCCCTCTGCCACCCCCGCTTTACCTCTCCGCAGCTAAACGCTCTTTTTCCCCTTTTCCCTCTGCTCCTCCACCTCTCCCTTCCCTCCCCCACAGCACTGTACTCGTCCGCTCAACTGTATATATTTCCATTGCCCTATTTATTTTGTTAATGAATTGTACATCGCCTTGATTCTATTTAGTTGCCATTGTTTTTACGAGATGTTCTTCCCCTTGACCCTATTTAATGCCATTGTTCTTGTCTGTCCATCTCCCCCAATTAGACTGTAAGCCCGTCAAACGGCAGGGACTGTCTCTATCTGTTGCCAACTTGTTCATCCCAAGCGCTTAGTACAGTGCTCTGCACATAGTAAGCGCTCAATAAATACTATTGAATGAATGAATGGATGAATGAATAGGTTTGCCTTTGGCTACCAAGGTAGCAGAACCTTGGGATTTGATTCCTTAACAAGTCTCCCTCTTAGCTGGGGGCTACGACCAAAGACTTGCTTCCAGCTCTGATGGTTTGTGCAATTCATTTGTTCAATAGTATTTAGTGAGCACTTACTGTGCACAGAGCACTGTACTAAGTGCTTGGAAAATACAATTCAGCAATGATGCCACTTGTGTTCTCTCATCCCTGCCTGCTGTGTTCCCACCAGGGCACAGAGTGCAAGAGAGCTGTCATGAGGGGGTACACCATACAACAAAGTGCACATGAAGGCACTTGATGTGTGCAGGAACCATTTGACATTGGAAGTGATCACCGCACAATGCCAGTGGTACGTTATAGTGTCGTGACATTCAGTTGTGGTTACCTCAGAAGCTACTCCGGCCTTTGCCATCCATGTTAGCCAGCCATTTTCCAGGGTCCCATGAAAAGCCTGATTCACAGCAACTCCCTGGACCAAATTTCTCCAAAGCGTCCTACCTTCGCCTTGTTCTGGCTTGTGTATCCATAAAGTTTTTTCTCGTAAAAATATAGAAGTTGTATACCATGGCCTTCTTCTGCAATTAATACATTTTATACTACTATTATTTTACTAAAAAAAAGAGCACTAAGTGAGGAGGATTCCTCGGGCTTGAGCAAGAGATTGGTAAATGAAAAGCAACTTGGCCTACTGGAAACAGCTTGGGCCTGAAAGTAAGGACATGTGGGTTCTAGTCACCGCTCTGCCACTTGCTCGCTCTGTGACCTTGGGCAAGTCACTTGACTTCTTTGAGCTCAGTTCCTTCATCTGCAAAATGGGGATTCAATACCGGCTATCCTTTCTACTTAGACTGTGAGCACCATGTGGGATCTGATTATCCTGAATTTACTGCTTAATACAGTGCTTGGCACATAATAAATGCTTGACAAATATTGCAACTGTTATTTATTAATCTACCCCAGCGCTTAACAAATAAGTTCTTGACAAATGTCACTATTATGATTAATAGGAATAAGTTGGGTAACAATAATAATTGTGGTATTTGTTAAGTACTTACTATGTGCAAGGTACCGTACTAAGTGATGGGGTGGAAACAAGCCAATTGGGTAGGACACAGTTCTGTCCCACTTGGAGCTTAGAGTCGCAAACCCCATTTTAAAGATGAGGTAACTGAGGGACGAAGAAGTGAAGTGTCTTGTCCAAGGCCACACAGCAGACAAGTGGCAGAGCCTGGATTAGAACTCACACCCTTCTGACTTCCAGGACTGTGCTCCATCGATTACACCATGTTTCTTCCACCAGGTAAACTTCATTCTCTGCAGGAACCGAGGATGGGAATAGACTAAAATGACCTGTAGCCATTAGAAGGTCAATAGCTCTGGGGCCAATGAGGCTACCCTATGCTGAATCCACCATTCATTCATTCAGTCATATTTATTGAACACTTAATGTGTGCAAAACACTGCACTAAGTACTTGAGAGAGTACAATATATCCATAAGAGACACAGTTCCTGCCCACTACAGACTTAGAGTCTAAAGGGGAAGACAGACATTATTATAAATGTGTTGAATGTTCTGGAATGGAAGAGAGCTCTGGGAGAAGACTGGAGAAGACTGGGTGATATTGGGCTCTCCATTCCTCCCCAGAGCTCCAGCCAGGAACCAGAATTTTCCCACTTCCCAATCCCCTGCTGTCCCGACTTGCCCAGGAGATCGGGGCACTCAACCCCGACACCAGGATTCAGTAAGGTGAGAGCCAGGGAAGGCTCCACTGGGTCCAGACTCTTATGCCCTGAGAGAACCTGCTCCCAGCCACTATTTTGAGAGAACTTTTTCTGTCTCCCACTTTGGGAGCCTCAGGAGAAAGCCCTGAATAGACAGGGAACCCAGGACAATCAAAAGGGAAACTAATTATATAATCCACATCCCAATCCATCCAATCTCAGCCCATCCCGTGCTGAACTTCACAGACCAGATGTTAGGCTGGAGACTCAAACTCTTGTTCAACAATTATTACCCAAGCATCTGGCAATTCCCAACTTCTCAGCAATCCCAGCACCCAGATCACTTCTCCCAGTAAGTCCTCTGCATTCAGACTCTGATCCTGCCCCGGCCAAGCCACTGGACTGGAGAAACAATTTCCTGTTAAAACCCCATGATCCTGGTGTCTGCATCTCCCCAGCCTCTCACTGAAGCCTGCTAAGTGTAGCCTAGTAGAAAGAATACCAGACTGGGAGTCAGATATCCTGGGTTCTAATCCACATGACAGTTGTGTGTTCTTGATCAAGTCACTTGACTTTACTTCGAGAAGCAGTGTAGCTTAGTGGTAAGAGCACAGGCTTGGGAGTCAGAGGTCTTTCTAATTATTATTATTACACTTACTTTATCCTGTCTCCCAGTGAAACCTCCCCATTAGACCCTGACCCTGAAACCCCTGCTTACATAGAGGGATGGCTCCATCCTACTTACCCATCTCCATTGCTTGTGCAGACTGGGAGGGCAGCTCATGAGCAGTCAGACTGTGGCAGGACAAAGCTGAGGCAGCATTTATCAGCTGCTTACCCTCCCTTAGGGAGTGATGTGTGTGTGTGTGTGTGTGAGTGACTCGCTCGGCACTAATCTGCTCTGACACTGAGACATCTCTGGAAATGCCCAGACTCCCCTCCCTGCTGCCCACCAGCTGTGAGACTTGATGGTTTTTCTCACAACTACCTGCTGTGAATGGAGTTGTGGGAGATACCTTGGAGGCAAGGTCAGTTTTATCAGTACACTCTACAGAAACCAGTAGACCCAGTTCTACTAAGATATCAGCTGTCTCTGGAGTGCAGGCTGCCTTTTCCAACATAAACTTCAAATCAAAGCCATTCAAACCCATGGCCCATCCAGTTCTGTATTCTGCCCATATAAACCCTTGGGAAATACAATAGTTAATTTATGTATATATGTATATATATAAAACAATAGTTAGTTTATATAGAGAGAGAGAGACAGAGAGACAGGGAGAGAAAAATAGATACATTATCCCTGCACTCAAGGGAAAATATAGAGAAGCAGCATGTTCTAGTGGAAAAAGCACAAGACTGGGAGTCAGATAACCTGGGTTGTAATCCTGGCTCCACCTTTCATTGGCTGTGTGACCTGGGGCAAGTCGCTTGACTTCTCTGGGCCTCAGTTACCTCATCTGTGAAATGGAGATTAAGACTGTGAGCTCTGTGTGAGACAGGAAATGTGTTTAACCTGATGATTTCATATCTACCTCACTGTAGAGTACAGTGCCTGGCAAATAGTAAGTGCTTAAGAAATACCACAAAATACCATAAAAAATGGGTTTCCAATGTAGAAAGGGGGAAAGACACTACAAGAGATACAGGAAAGTTTTAGGGTTGTGGTTCTAGTCCTGTACCCTCTGGATCCATATCTCTGTGGGGGAAGACAACCGATACCATCTCCACGTGCCCCAAAATAACTCTCCCTCATAATAATAATAATGATGATGATAATAATTGTATTTAAAGTCCTTATTACTATGTGCCAAGCACTGTTATAAGCACTGGGGTAGATACAGGGTCATCAGGTTGTCCCACGTGGGGCTCACAGTCTTAATCCCCATTTTATAGGTGAGGTAACTGAGGCACAGAGAAGTTAAGTGACTTGCCCAAGATCACACAGCTGACAAGTGACAGAGCAGGGATTAGAACCCACGACCTCTGGCTCCCAAGCCCATGTTCTTTCCCCTGAGCCATGCTGGGTTCACTAATGATATAATTCACAGCCTCCCCTTTTTGTAGAAGAAAGAAATATTCCTAAATTTGCTATTGGGACAAAAATATCAAATCATAAACTTTGGTCTCCTTTGCCATGGAGGATGAACTTTATTCACAGCAACAATAAGGGTGAGAAATGAGTAGTAAGCAATAGCAAATGAGAATCAGCGTGGCCTATTGGATAGAGCATGAGCTTGGGAGTCAGATGGCCTGGGGTCTTAACCCTGGCTCTGCCACTTGTCTGCTGTGTGACTTGGGCAAGCCACTCTCTTTCTCTGTACCTCAATTTCCTCATCTGAAACATGGGGACTAACAATAATAATAATAATTTTGGTATTTGTTAAGTGCTTACTATGTGCCAAGCACTGTTCTAAGCGCTGGGGGAGACACAGGGGAATCAGGTTGTCCCACGTTGGGCTCACAGTCTTAATCCCCATTTTACAGATGAGGTAACTGAGGCAAAAAGAAGTTAAGTGACTTGCCCAAAGTCACACAGCTGACAAGTGGCCGATCAGAATTCGAACCCATGACCTCTGACTCCAAAGCCCGTGCTCTTTCCACTGAGCCATGCTGCTTCTCTGACTAAGATTATGAGCTAAATGTGTCACGTGAACTGTATGTTCAACCTGATTATCTTGTATCTACTCCAGCGTATAGTACAGTACCTGGCATATAGCAAATACCATGAAAAAACAACAACAAACAAATTTGAAACCTCAAATCCTGGACTAAACACAGTCAGTCCTTTATGAGGTCCTCAATTTGATCTAGGGATTTCCCACTCCTCACATGACTTTCCCTCCTTGTGGCTGTCTCCATTCAGAACGAGAGCAACAAGCTAGGGCCCTAGCTTAGGTCTGTTCCGAAGTCAGGGCCAAGCAGAAGAGACCTCCACTTTCTGTCTGCTGGGAAACTTAACCCTTCTTCTGACCGATTTTGCCCAGTTCCTCCCTTTGAATTGACTGAGGTTCAGCTGATAGTAGGGTGACAGTCACTCCTTGAGTGAGTGCCACACATCTGGGTGATTGACAGTTCATAAAATGATATTATAGGAGGAGGGATCCCACTTCTGAGTGTTTGACAGCTCATGAGCTGAAGTCTTCTGAGGAGAGACAACGTCTCTGAGTGATGACAGCTTCCATCCCTCCCTTCCAACAAGGATCCCTGCTCCCAGCAGGGATAAAACAGCTCCCCTACATTTTTAGACACCTCCAATGCTGTCAGGAAATGCACCGTTGTAACCATGAAGAAGCAGTGTGGCCTAGTGAAAAAAGCATGGGCCTAGGAGTCAGAGGACCCAGGCTTTAATCCTAGCTCTGCTCCTTGCCACCTGTGTGATCTTGGGAAAGTCACTTAACCTCTCCGTTCCCATTATCTCAACTATGAAATAGGGATTAAGACTGTGAGCCCCAAATTGGACATGAACTGTGACCAACCTGATTAGCTTGTGTCTACCACAGTGCTTGGTACAATGCTTTGCAAATAGTAAATCCTTACCAAATACCTTAAAAACCCCTCTGCCTTCCCTCCTGCCACCGACGGGCCTTTTTCCCAGCATGTGTCATGTGCACCAGGGCCAGGATAAAAGCTGCTCTTGTGTGCACTCGAATACTCCATCCACAGCAAGATTCTGAGCCTATTTTGCACATTGGTTCATTTCGTTTTAATGTTTCATCACTTCTGATGCATTTATCTCAATTCCCTTCTTCCCACTTACCCCTTAGATTGTAAGCCCCCCGAGGGACAGGGACCTTGTCTAATTCCCATGTGTGTATTCTCTCCCAGTGCTACTTACAGTACTCTGCGCATAATGAGCACTCACAAAATACTATTACAACTAGTACTATTACTACAAGTATTACTACTGCTTATGAGTTGATGTCATCATAAACGGGACCACACAGCTGAGAGATTGAAAAATCATGAGGAGGAACCATATCCCTGAAGTGTTGATGGTTTGTGAAATGATGTCTTGTTAGAAGGAACCACACTTGAGAGAAAGGTTATCAAGTCAGAAATATGGTTCACAGCTCAAGTAAAGTGTTCACCTCTTAACAAAAGGTCCTGCAGTTCACACTGTCTGCCTTATTACTCCTCTCTGGACTGTAAACTCATGGGCAGGGAACATTAACTGTCAGTTCTAGTCTATTGTACTCTCCTAAGAGCCTAGTACAGCTCTTCACAAGAGTAGATCTATTCCTTCTCTTCTGGAAAGGATCAATAGTACTTTTTGCAAATGTGAATGTGTGTCCTAGTGGTAATAATAATTGTATATAGTATATACCTATTAAGTATACAGCCTTGTACTAAGGGCTTGGGAGAATCCAGTGGAATTAGAAGAACTGATACCTGCCTTCAAGAAGCTTACAATCAAAAAGTATTGATTAAGCTCGCACTGTTTGCAGAGAGCATTGTACTATGCACTTAGGAAAGGACAGTAAAGTTGTAAGATGTGATATTTTTGCTTGACAACCTTTACAGTCTAACGGGGATATAGGGATTTTACAGTCTAAGTTTTATTCCAGAAGAGGAATGGAACTACTGGGATGCAGGGCAAATCCTGGTTCCTCCATCTCTGTTTGGGGCAACTGAGAACCAATGAAGGCAACATCCAAGTTGGCAATACCAGAAGATGCTTCTTTTCCTGCACTGCATGCTGATCTACCAAATGATAATAATAATAGTGGTATTTGTTAAGTGCTTACTATGTACCAGGTACTGTGCTAAGTGCTGGGATGGATGCAAAGAAATCAGGTTGGACAAAGTCTCTGTCCCACGTGGGACTCACAATCTCAATTCCCAAATTAAAGATGAGGTAACTGAGGCACAGAGACGTGAAGTGACTTGTCTAAGGTCACACAGAAGGCACGAATCCTTATTCACTCCAAGGAACTGGCCATTTGGAAAAGAGTTACAGGAACCTGGAGAAAGGAGGTCAAGATGGAGAGAAGTAGTGGAGTGTCCACTGTAAGCCCGTCATTGGGCAGGGATTGTCTCTATCTGTTGCTGAATTGTACATTCCAAGCGCTTAGTAGTACAGTGCTGTGAACATAGTAAGCGCTAAAAAATACTATTGAATGAATGAATGAATGGTGAGCACTTTGAAGCCATTATGATTCCAGAGAAGTTCAGAGATCAATATATATGGGAATGGACAGTGAGGGACACAGATAGATGCCTCTGGGGAATCTCTGGTCTGTTTGCTTCCCCTGATTCCTGTCTCCTCCCACCTGGGTTTTATTGTGGAGTGATGGGAGGGGAGAACATGCTATCTCTGGGACTTGGGATGCCATCGGCATTGGAAATGGGTGATTTTCTCTTTCGGAACATTCCCATCCTCTGGTTACTGTGACTCAATAGGAACAGACTGAAGGCTGAGAGGGTGAATGTCAAAACCAAGTGGCTGCTGACTAACTTGGAATAATTTCTCTTCTCTTGAGCAAATTGTTTATCGTGTCTGCATCCCTACTATAGAGGAGGACATAGAGGGTGATGAGGGCGATGACCCTCTTGGCCCTTCTGACCCTGGGCATCTCCTTGAGGGAGCATCCTGGCCCATGGAGGTGGCAGACCGGCCGGTGGTGTCTTTGCAAGACAAACACCATGTAGCTGCTGGCCACACTCATGATTCCCACGAAAAAGAGATCTTGCAGAGAAAGCACCATTGCATTGACCAAGGTGATTCCTGCAGTGTCACTGACAGAAGAGCAGTAATTCAGAAGTACTGTATTTCTGGTACTGTTCAGCGGGCCTGAAATATATATGAGTGTAGTGACATCTATCAGCAGATTGAGGACCTAGGAGAGGAGGCAGGAGGAAATAATGCACTCGGGCAGTTTGGATTTGACTCCTGCCCACCGGTAGGTACTGGGGCTGATGGTGACAGCCTGGCTAGTGCTTAGATCAGTGCTTGGCACATAGTAAGCACTTAACCAATACCATAATTATTATTATCTTTATTATTAGGTGCATGTTTACACCTCTAGGCCTCAAGCCAGTAACCAAAGAATTGCTAATGTCAGGCACCGGATATGCTGCAGTTCCTCTTGAGACTGGAAGCTCAAGTAGGCCTCTACCGCCCATCAGTGGCAGAGCCTGGAATGGCCTCTCTGACTCCACACTCCTAAATCATTAGAATTGAGTGAGCACCTATTGAGGGGCACTGTACCAGGAACTTGGGAGAGTACAAGAAGTAACAGACTTGATCCCTGCCCTCAAGGAGTTTACAATCTAATAGTACTGATTGAGCACCTGCTGTGTTCAGAACACTGTGCTAAGCTCTTAAGAGCATACTTTAGAGGCAAATAATACAGTCCTTTCCCTTAAGGAGCTTACATTCTGACTGCAGGGGCAATCAGAGCTGGGAGAGACCCAGGAATCCTTAATCCGATTCAGTCAGTCAGCCAATTGTATTTATTGAGTGCTTACTTTGTGCAGAGTACTGTACTAAGGGCTTGGGAGAGTATATAACAATAAACAGACACAATCCCTGTCCACAGTAAGCTTTCAGTCTAGAGGTCCCAGTCTGACTGCAGCCCCCATCTACACAGTTTCCCTCTGGTGGCAACTCCCTCATCCATGTTGAAAGCTTCCAGAAAAGCTCAGAAGGGATCAGGTATTTTAGGGTCGTTTGGAAGAGAATCAATTCCCATTGAGGGAATGAAGCAAATACACAATGCAAAGCAGAGTAGTCTAGTGGACAAAATATGGGCCTGGAAGTCAGAGGACCTGGGTTCTAACCCCTGCTCTTCTGCTTGTCTGCTGTGTAACCTAATGGTCAGAAAGTGCTTTCTGGTGTCTATCTCAACTTCCTCTTGCCACAACTGATTGTGGTGATATCCACCACCATTAGCATCCTCAACAAGTATGTTTATTAGCTATCAAAGAGTGTGCCCATCACATGGTTCCTTTAAATATCCTTCAGCCCTTGTGGGGCTAGAGTATTAGACTAAATGGACCACTGTAGTGACCCAGTAGTGGATGGATGGATCACTGAGCTAAACTGCTAATAACAGCATGAAGCATTGGGTCAACTTGTGAAAGCTTTAGGAAACTGGCTAAGCCCCAAACATTACAACTTCAGGTTCCATCCCATCTCTTCGGTCAATCAGTGGAATTGACTGAGCACCTAAAATGGTGAGGATGCTGCACTAACAACTGGGAGAACAAATGAAGATCAAGATATGATCCCTGCCATAAGAAGACTGCAATCCTTTAGGTGAGACAATCCTAAAATAATTTACAAATAAGAGGAAGTAATCCCCCTCTTCATCCCAAGCCCCTCCAACATACCCATCACCTTTCATTGGTTGAAATGGTCTCAGCTTGCTCTGTGACCTTCCTTGGTTTGGGCTACATGGAGTTCCTGATAAGAAGTCTCAGACTAGCTAGGGATCCTGAAGCTGTCTGTCCCTCCCTATGAAGTGGATGCTCCTTGTGGTCAGGGAATGTTCCACCTCTTTGTTTTGTACTTCCCAAGTGCTTAGTAATAATAATGATGATAATAATGATAATATTAATCATGGTATTTGTTAAGTACTTACTTTGGGCCAGACACTGTTATAAGCACTGGGGTGAAGACAAGAAAATTTGTTTGGACATAGTTCCTGTCCCACATAGGGCTGCCAGTCTCAATCCCCATTTTACAGATGAGGAAACTGAGGTGCAGAGAAAAGATGAGACTTGCCACAGTCACACAACAGACAAGCAGCATAGTGGGAATTAGAACCGATGGCCTTCTGATTCCCAGACTTATGCTCTAGGCACTACATCATGCTAGTACAATGCACTGCATCCAGTAGGTGTCCAGTAAATCCTGCTACCACTACTAAATGGCCCTAGATAGGAATTACTCATCCTAGAAGTATGAGGTTCATTGGCTCATGTCTACCAACTGAATTGGTAGTAGTTTGGCATAGTGGATAAAGCACAAGCCTGGCAATCAGAATGAACCCATGATCATTCATTCATTCATTCATTCAATAGTATTTATTGAACGCTTACTATGTGCAGACCACTGTACTAAGTGCTTGAAATGTACAAATCAGTAACAGATAGAGGCAGTCCCTGCCCTTTGACGGGCTTACAGTCTAATCGGGGGAGACAGACAGACAAGAACAATGGCAATAAATAGAATCAAGGGGAGGAACATCACATTAAAACAATAGCAAATAAAGAGAATCAAGGTGATGGACATCTCATTAACAAAATAAACAGGGTAATGAAGATATATAGAGTTGAGTGGACGAGTACAGTGCTGAGGGGATGGGACGGGAGAGGGGGAGGAGCAGAGGGAAAGGGAGGAGAAGAGGTTTTAGCTGCAGAGAAGTGAAGGGGGGGTAGAGGGAGCAGAGGGAAAAGGGGATCTCAGTTTGGGAAGGCCTCTTGGAGGAGGTGAGCTTTAAGTAGGGTTTTGAAGAGGGGAAGAGAATTAGTTTGGCGGAGGTGAGGAGGGAGGGCATTCCAGGACTGGGGGAGGACGTGGCCCAGGGGTCGACAGCTGGATGGGAGAGAACGGGGGATGGTGAGGAGGTGGACGGCAGAGGAGCAGAGCATGCGGGGTGGGCAGTAGAAAAAGAGAAGGGAGGAGAGGTAGAAAGGGGCAAGGTGATGGAGAGTCTTGAAGCCTAGAGTGAGAAGTTTTTGTTTTGTGCGGAGGTTGATAGGCAACCACTGGAGGTTTTTAAGAAGGGGAGTCACATGCCCAGAGCCTTTCGGCAGGAAGAAGAGCCGGGCAGCGGAGGGAAGAATAGACTGGAATGAGGAGAGGGGGAGGAAGAGAGATCAGAGAGCAGGCTGACACAGTAATCTAGCCGGGATATTACAAGAGCCTGTAGCAGTAAGATAGCCATTTGGGTGGAGAGGAAAGGACGGATCTTGGCGATATTATAAAGGTGAGACCGGCAGGTCTTGGTAACAGATGGGATGTGTGGGGTAAACGAGAGAGCCGAGTCAAAGATGACACCGAGGTTGCAGGCCTGAGAGACGGGAAGGATGGTCACACCATCCACGGTGATAGGGAAGTCAGGGAGAGGACAGGGCTTGGGAGGGAAGATGAGGAGCTCAGTTTTGGTCATGTTGAGTTTTAGGTGGCAGCCAAACATCCAGGTAGAGACGTCCTGGAGGCAGGAGGAGATATGGGCCTGAAGGGAGGGGGAGAGGACAGGGGCAGAAATGCAGATCTGTGTGTCATTTGAACAGTGCTTAACGTAAAGTAGGGGCTTAACAAATACCACAAAAGCACCCTATCTCCCTCCCCAGTCAAGAACCTTGCCAGCAAGTGTACCCCTAGATCACAGAGGGGGAACACAGTGTAACCTAGAGGGGAGAGCCCAAGACTGGAATTTGGGAGACCAGGATTCTAGTCAAGGTTCAATCCCTGTTGTGTGATTAAGGAAGAGAAACTTATTCTCTCTGTGCTTCAGTTTCTTCATTTATTAAGAAAGGAGAAGATTCCTGTCACTCCTCTGTCTTAAACTGTGAGCTCCAGGTGTGACAAGGACAATGTCCAATCTGAAAAGTCTGTATTTGTTCCAGTGATTTGTTAAAGTCAGTGATTAATAAAAAGCATCACTATTATTATTAGTTTTGTTATCATTGTTATTGTTGCAGTTATTCTTTTGTGGTTGTTGTTTCCAGGATTTTAAGGAAAGCATAGAGATAATCAGTAGCTCAGATCTTCAGAATGGGAACATTATTGAGTGATACTGCAGGTAAAGAATAGATTCCTTAATTTGTATTTGCATCCCCAAATTACTTCCTGTTCCTTCACCTTCTAATGCCATTGAATGACTCCAGTGCAATTACTAACAGCTAATTAGTGTGGAGACTTTTGGGTTGTTTGATACCAGGCTGAGATACCGCCGAGTGTCAGAGCTGATTACTCCTCGGCAAGTCACTCATACACGCACACACAACATTCATTCCCTAAGGGACGAGAGAAATGAGGAAAGTAGCTGATAAATGCTGCCTTAGCCCCAACCTGTCAGAATTCAGCAAGCTGCCTACCCAGCCAACAGGAGAGTGGAGAACAGGTGAGTAGGACAGAGGTACTTCTCTCTCTCTTCTTTTTTCTTTTAGGACCAGGGGACTGCATACACATGATGTACAGCAGAGCAGGATGTGTGTGTTGGGCTTGGGACTTTTTTGAAATGACTGGACTGGGAGAAGATGAGAGTTGAATAGGGGACTGGATCTCGGGTCTCAGCTGGAATGAAGAGTGCAGACAATGGGGAGGGCTGAGTTGCTAATCTACTAAATCTCTGTCGTGTGTTTTTTTTTTCCTTCCACAGACCAGAGGCTCCAGAATGTGGGGTGGGTTGGAAGCGACCTCCAAAGGCTCCAAGCAATGAAGCAAACAGGCAATCGATCCAGAGTATTTACTGAGTGTCTTTTGTGTGCACCCTAGAATTCAAAAACTCAGTAAAGATCCTTAGTCTCAACCACGCTCTCCATAGTAACATCTTCCCCCCACATCCAACATCCCAAATCAGCCCGATTTTACTCCTCACAATTGGCAGGTGACCACTGTTATTTGATCTCCAAAGATGTCCACTGGGTTCATTCAATCTTATTTATTGAGCTCTTACTGTGTGCAGAGCACTGTACTAAGCAGTTGGAAAGTACAATTCAGCAACAGATAGAGACAATCGCTACCCAACAACAGGCCCATAGTCTAGAAGAAGGAAACGGATAACAAGATACAAGTAGATCGCATCAATGGCATCAAAATAGATAAATAGAATTATAGATATATACATATAATTAATAAAATATATAGAATAACAAATCTGTACAAATATGTACAAGTGTTGTGGGGGGGGTAGGACAGAGAGAGGGAATAGGGGCAATAGGGAGGGAAGAAAGAGCAGAGGAAAAGGGGGGCTCCGTCTGAGAAGGCTCAATACCCCTGCAGTGGCTCCTCAGTCTGCCCTTAGAGAACAGAGGGCAGGGGGCTGGGGGCCACAGCCTCAGTCTCTTTGGGGCCCTGAAGCCATTGGTGGGGGCCAATCTGGATGAGAAGGTATTGGCAGTGAAAAAGTCATTTGATTCACAGAAATCATTAAGTCAGTTTCCAGCTTGATTCTTATTTCCAAGGCCATATTTTCCAACAACCTTCATTTCCATTCCATTACTAACTTTTGCATTCCAATCCTCAGTGATCACCAACACATCTTGCTTGCAGTTTTTATCTCTGGACTTCACTGTAAAATCTACTTCTTGCTCTGCACCTGTTATTGGGGAATACTCCTCAAGTACTCTTATACTGAATTGTTTTCCTCTGAATCTAACAGATATCATTGACATCATTATACCCAGTAACTGTCATAGTAAGTTCTATGTCAAATTTACCACTATACCATTTCTTCTTTTTTTCAGCATGAGCAGATTAATAGCTACTGTGCTCATTGGAATGGAAATACACAATACCAGTCCATTTCAGTTCACTTATTCCTAGGATGTCGATCTTCAACTGGGTCATTTCATTCTTGAGTATTTCCAGCTTTCCTTGGTTCATACTCCATGTTCCAATATTCAGGGTACCTTTACAGCTTCGGATACCTATTTCTTGTACAGCAACATCAGCGACTGAAGGTCCCGAAGGTTCTATTTTGGCCACATCATAAATACCCATGATGTTCTGAGACTTCATCTGCTCAACCCCAGTAGCTCGCTGAGTACCTTCTGACTTGAGGGACTCATCTTCCCGCACTATATCTGCAGTCATTCTGGTATGTGTATCCTTAGAGTTGCCTTGGTAAAAATACAGATGTGTTTTACCATTGCTTCTGCGCAGAAAAAACTTGAGTCTCTTCCATTTTCTTTGATCAACAATTTAATCATTTGATCATCCACCTTGGACTCTTTCCCATATCAGCAGAGGTGAATCAATTTTGTCGAATGCTTCAGCTTAGACCTTTCCATTATGGGTAACCCTAGTGAGAGGAACTCTCAATGGAATAGCTCTAAGCTTCACCGGGATCTGTAAACTCTCCCTCCAATGGTAAGGTATTGATTATAGGAGAGGGAGACTATATCACTGGTGGTAAAATCCTCCTATGAAAAAATAGGCCTAATTTACAGAGAAAACAATGTAAAGGGAATTATTAATGGAATAATAAACCAATACCCATACATGCTGAGGCTGAGTTTCAGAAAACACAAAGTGATCAATTCATGTACCTACAATATGATTCACTGAAGGTCACGGAAAGGTGATTGACATTCAGGATCTGTTAACTTCAGCACAGTGCTAATTCTGGGCTATAGTTCTGTGACCCAACAGCCTTTGGAGCCACTGAACCTCTTTGTTGCCCAACTCTACTCGCTATTGTTCTCATAATCCACGATACATGTCCAACTCTTGGAATGCTTTAGTGGAATGCCTGATTCTCTAGTCAGAATCCTACACCTTTGGCACTGGCAGGCGGTCTAGGTCTGGAGCTCAGACCTCCCGATCCTCTAAGATGGATTCTTCTCCTTGGACAAACATCAGGGCCTCTTGTTCTATTACCAGTGGTTTTCAATCAGCCACCGTATTCGGTAAATATTTTGTGGGTCCAGAATAGGATCCCTTCTTTCTTTAGTTTGACAAAGAGGTGGGTTATGTGAATACAATTGGAATAAATATGGGATTTGTGCATTTTTACAATTTGATATCAGGTCCAATAGATACAAACACATATACTGCATGATTTGCTTGTACCACCCCAGCACTTGGCACAGTGTCAGGCACATAGTTAGTGCTCAACAACTACCAAAATTATAATTATGACTACTATTATCCTGAACTACTGGTCTTTCTGTGTTTTGTTGTGTGTTTATGTGGGAATGTTTGTTTGTCTTGCCACTGCGACTTCTAACCTCCCCATCCTGCAGACCACGTTCCTTTGGATGAAGTCTAACCAAGTTCCTGCTGTGAATCCCAGAGAATGGATGTTAGTGAGATGTCTTATGGCATTCTCCTTCTGCTACAGATCATTATTGGCTTCTGGAGGAATGTCTTCCTTCTCCTGGTTTGTGCTTATGTGTTCTTTACCAGCCACAAGATATACCCTTCAGATTTAATCCTCGTGCAGCTGGCATTGGCTAATACCATCGACCTTCTCACTCTTGAAATCCCAGAGACCATGTCAGCTTGGGGGCTGAAGAACTTTCTGGATTCGGTTGGATGTAAAATCCTCTTATACCTCTACCGAGTGGGCCGGGGCTTTGTCATCTCCACCACCTGCCTCCTGGGGATCTTCCAGGCCATCACCATCAGCCCCAGCACATCCCAGTGGGCCGAGGTCAAAGCCAAATCACCCAGAGACATCCCTCCTGCCTCTTCTCTTGGGTCCTCAGTCTACTGATAGAGGTAACTACACCGATATACTTGGAGAGACCCCGCAACCTCATCAATATTCAAATGACATTTATTATTAAATATTGTTCCTCCAATAGTCCAGTTACAGTCACCACTATGGTAAACATGGTGGTCTTCTCCCTGCTGGACCTCTTTTTTGTGGAGCTCATGAGCACGGCCAGTGGCTACATGGTGTTTGTCTTTCACAGACACCACCGACAGGTCCAACACCTCAGTGGATCTGGTTGCTCCCCCAGGGTGATGCCCAAGGTCAGGGCGGCCAAGAATGCAGTCACCTTGGTGACTCTCTACGTTCTCCTTTATGGACAAGGGACTGTCATGCTGAGCATTTTAGTCAACATGAGGGAAAGATCTCCTCACCTGGTGACTCACTCCAAGGTATTGTCCTTCACCTTCATGGCCATCAGTCCATTTCTGATCATTCACAGTAACCAGATGATGAGAATGTTTGGGAGAAGGACATCTCCCATTTCCAACTCAGATTCCACACCAGCTCCTAAGGAAGTTGTATGTCCTGGATGGATGTTGCACAGTGACATCAACAGAGAGGGAAAAAGAGAAAGGGTGAGATGTAATAACAATAAGAACAATAACTGTGGGGTTTTTAAGCATTTAGTATATGCCAGAATTGTACTAAGCACTGTGGTAGATACAAGGTAATTGGATTGGACACAGTCCCTGCCCCACATAGGGCTCACAATCTTAATCCCCATTTTATAGATGAGGTAGCTGAGGCACAGAGAAATGAAGAGACTTGTCCATGGTTACACAGCAAACAGTGGCAGAGTCTTCTGACTTCCAGGCCCTATGCTCTATCCACTAGGCCACACAGCTTCTTCATTTGGAGAGATCTGGAGCCCCACACCCCAATGGGCTTGAACACTCACTGCCCAGGGATCCCAGATATGGAGGAATGATGAGATGTGATACTTGAGGTTGGGGGATCTGCATGGAACTGTGAATGGGGTCAACAGTCTCACTGCCCCTTGGCTTTCTAGAGATGAGTTCGCTGAGAGACCTCCCAGCCTTGAGAGACCTCTGATCTCAGTATTCAAGGCTCTTCTCAAGACACCCATTCCAGTCTGGGGGTGGGGGGATGGTCTGAGTCCCCAGATTCCAACCTTTCACAAAGACCACTTTATCATTGATCTATCAGATATGATGGGACAGACAATACATCCAAAATGTGGCAGTGTGGGGTTGGGAGACAATGAGAATGAACCATTCAAAGTCTGCAGGGGAGAAAGAAACAGGATGCTTGATGTTTGTGACTCCCAGTTACAGCTCAGCAGCAGCAGTGGGAAGACAGATGGGATATTGCTCTCAAGGGCTGGAGGATAGAACGGGATTCAAAGTCCTGAAATGGGGAAAGGCTCAGGTATAAAATGCCCCTAAAGGCCAGAATCAGGCATGGGATTTAGTAGCAGAACTAGTGAGGGAAGTAACTCAAGCCCTTTCCCACATTCCCTGAGAGCAAGGATCATAATTCCTACCCCGGCTGCCCTCTCTCAAGTGCTTAGTTCAGTGCTCTGCATTCAATAGGTACTCAGTAATTACCATTCATTGAACCTTTGTCTCCAGTACACTCTATACTCCTAGAAAACAAGCATCATGTCCTGTAGCTCTATAATGTTCTTTCAAGTTTTTGTTTGCTTGGCTGTCTTTCTACTGCCCTGGGATTGATGCTCCATTAAAGATGCAGCATTGCCTAGTGGAAAGATCCCAGGCCTGGGAGTCAGAGGAAGTCCTGAGTTCTAATCCCTCATCTGCCCCTTTTCTGCTTTTTGACCTTGGGCAAGTTACCAGCAGTCCCTGTCCTTTCATCTCTGCTTACATCACCACCATCTGCTGGATCCTCTTGTCTGCAAGTTGTTTGTTTCAAGCTTACCTTTCATTGAGGAAGGCTTTCTGGGGAGGGGTTGAAGCAAGGGGCAATTTCATAAAATCTCTCAAAATATTAAAGAGGGAAAGGCTAAAACCTGAAAATCACCCCCTCTGCTGATCATGATTTTCTAATATTTTGAGGATTTTGGAAGTGAGGCAATCCATATTTCTTTATAATCACTAAGGAGGTCAAATGGTGCAGCAAATATGTAATAAAGCAGAATTTGCCTATAGAACCATGACAAAGGAAATGTAGATCTACATAAGGTGGGGTGGGATGTCCAAAAGATGCTCCTAGTCTAAAAATGTCACGCTGCTTCCTCAAAAAAGCTCCTCAACGTCTTGACTCAGAGACCCAACTTCACACCCAACAAATAAACCACCTGTGCACCTCTCAGGGTCTCTACTGGAGAGTTTCCAGTACTCTACCAGTATCGACTATGGGAGGGAGAGTCAAGCAGAGGCCTACCCATTCCATTCTTAGCTTGGGTAGTGGCCAGCGAGTGTAAGGCAATCTGCTATAAGTCTAAACTCACCCATCCCAGGCAGCAGCAGCATGGAGGGGGAGATGTTGAGGGTGGAGACTCAGATTTACTGTGCAAAAGAAGGCAATGGTAAACCGCTTCTGAATTTTTACCAAGAAAACTCTATGGATACACTACCAGAACAATTATAGATGGAGGTGGGGCATTCTGGGAGAGATGTGTCCATGGCATTACTTTGTGTCGGACACAACTCAACAGCATAAGACAAAAACAAGAAGAAATCCTCCTATGAAATAGCTATTGGCAGTACCCTCTTTGAGAGAAGGAACCTGGTAGCATTTTCACAAAAGGGTACCTACCATCACGTGGCCATTTGTGAAGAAAAGTGGCATAGTAGCCATTATGGGAAGGGCTGGATGATTACCATCATTAAAAGTTCCTCTTTGGCAGCTCATTTTGGGGGAATCTTCATTCATTTATTCATTCAATGAATCATATTTATTGAGTGCTTACTGTGTGCAAAGCACTGTAGTAAGAAGCAAATGCTTGGGAGAGTACAATAGAACAACAAGCAGACACATTCCTGCCCACAGCGAGCTCATGGTCTACAGGGGGAGACAGACAGAGTCTAGAGGGGCAGAATTTGCTTTGCTTACAGGCAGGAAGTGCTCTGGCATTCAGTGTAGGAGTATTTTCTGGAGGCAGCCTAGGAGGAGCAACCAAAGATTCAGCTTCACTCCTGCATCATACCCTTACACATCAACAGAAGGCAGGGAAAACAGTCCTAGATTATGGAGAAAGAATGAGGTTGAGTGGATGTCTAAAGGGCTTCACTAATCTGTTCTCGAGAAGCAGAAGCCTAGTACAGGAGGATTTACTGAGTTTAGTGTGCAGACACTGTACTAAACACTTGAGACAGTATAACAGAATAACAATCAACAGACTCATTCCCTGCCCACAACGAGCTTACAGACTGCACTTCCAGTCAGGGTAATGCAGAAGAGAGTGGGAAGGGAGGAAAGGGTCAGGAGCTACATTAGAGAAGTCTACCGGAGAAGTGCCCTCAAGAAGGTTTTGGAGTTGGCGAGAGTAATTGCTTGTCGAATTTGAGGAAGGAGGACTTTCCAGGGCAGAAGCAGGACATGGGTAAGAGATGGAAATCAAGATGAGATGAGATTGAAGTACATTGAGAAGGTTAGCATTAAAGAAGTGATGTAATATGTGTGTGGGCTGGGTTGTAGTAGGAGAGAAACAAGGTGATGTAGGCGAGTACAAGGTGATTGAGTGCTTTCAAGCCAATGGTGCAGAGTTTTTGTTTGATGTGGCAGTGAATGGGCAACCACTGTAATATTTTGAGGGGTGGAGAGACACATCCTGAATGTTTTGTAGAAAAATGATCCAGGCAGCAGAGTAAGTATGAACTGGTGTGGGGAGAGGCAGGAGGCTGGGACATCAGCAAGGAGGGTGATATAGTAATTAAGGCAGGGTAGGATGAGTGATTGTGTTAACGTGGTAGCATTTTGGTGGATTTTAGCAGTGTTGTGAAGGTGGGACCGACAGAATTTAGTGATGGATTGAAAATGTGGGTTGACTCAGAGATAGAGGATCAAGGATGAGAGAGGAGTCAAGGACACGAGAGGGGTCAGTTTCTGGCAGTCCAGAGTTGCCTTATCTGGTTGAGCAGTGGGGCCAATCAAACTTTTTTATGTCACCTGAAAAGAGTTCTGCAAGCAGCAGAGGAATAACTCTAAATGATCAATGTGAGATGGAAGAAGTCACTTTGACCATTAAAAACTCATTATGCTATTTATGGTGCTCTTCCTTTCAACTCTTTGTAACAGAGCCCTGCTCCAGTGGTTCAGCCAAATTACAGGAATACTTAAACTTCCTAGAGATTTAGTTCTCTTTCAAAATAATATTCCCCAGAGAGTCAACTCATGCCTGTGGGACAGAATAGGAATTTTGGGGCCCAGGACCAGGCTAACTTCAAATTGTTGACTAGATAAAATAGTTTTGATTAGGGTAGCAGGGTGATAAGGAATCTCCTTTCCTTCTGACCACTGAAACTCTCTCCTAACTGCTTTGAGCCATATGTGGCCTCCATTAGCACTTGAGGTACTGGACCAAAGGATTTTTCCAGGATCCTATTGGTCCAGTGTCAACTTGTGGAGTTCCCTCTTTGAGAATGCCTGAGGACCAGAACTGTATCCTCCCTCGCAAACTAGTGGAAGCCCTGGAGGGGGAAAGTACACCCCCTTTTCAGAAGGCAATGCTGCCCACTACTTCGCAGTTGGCTCTCCTTCTAGCTGTGAGGGCCCCTGAGTCGCCAACTAGAACATGGTATTAGTACGCCCCTCCAACACCCACATCAATTCTCTGTCAGGTTCAGGAAAATGCTATTTGGAGATAAAAACTCATTCTTCTCCATTTACTCCTCCCAAGATCCTACCTTAAGGCTCCACACCCAATAAATACCAAGTGCCTTAGGTACTCAGGAAATGCTATTATTTATGGTGATAGAACTTTGGGGATTTTCTGGAGGTACAACAAATTCCCTGATGAATCTATGCCACTAGGTTCTTGAATCAAAATGCTAATAAATGGTTGCATTCAATTGTCACACAATAATATTGCAAGCTGTTTTCATATGGGAGTTTTTCAAATTTCTTCTGTAGGTTCCCCAGGATTCTGTTTCAGAGCCCTGCAAATAGGATACATCCATCGATGGACATTAACTTTAAAGCATTCAATCAGCTTGCCTCGTCTTACTTTACCTGGCTACTTTCTGACTACAAACCAGTCTGGACACTTCTCTAACATTAACATACTCACTGTACCTCACTCTCATCTATCTCACTACTGACTCCTTGCCTACCTCCTCCTTCACACCTGGAACTCCCACCCCCTCCATATATGACAGACCACCATTCTCTTCACTTTTAAAATCTCATTAAAATCACAGCTCCAAGATATGATTCCTAACTAAGCTCTCTTCTCCCCTACTGCCTCTCACTTCTGCATTGCCTCTGTAATTGTATCTGTGCTATGTATGCATTTGATAGCCATACTAGCCCTAAAGAACTTCCATATTTATCCATATTTATTTATATCCATTAATGTCTTTCTCTGCCTCGAGATCACAAGCTCTTTATGGGTCGGGAACATGTCTACCAGCTCTGTTGCATTGAACTCTCCCAAGCACTTAATACAGGGCTTTATACACAGTAAACACTCAATAAATACCATCGATAGGTTGGTTGATTAATGGAAACTCAATGCGGAAGATCTGGAAGATGGCCACCCATTTCTCTCCCCATCTATCTCATCCCAGTCTCTTATAAGAGCTGTAAGTTTGTCAGTAGGGGCTACTTAGATTCAAGTGGTGTCTTTGTCCTAAACCTGCACCCTCCCATACTCCACCTCCCTCCTTCTCAGCCCTGCAACCACGGTGCAAACGCAGCTTCTAGGAGTTGTCCAATAAATGCTGATAATGTAAAGAACGATACCAAGCTCTTTCCCTTTGGTAAAGCCAGTAGTCATAATCACTACTACTCTGAACACTAGTGGGCAAATATTTTCATAGAAAATCCGTAAGACCCAAACCTGCAACTAGATAGTCACTGAAATGAATATCCCAGTATCGTTATAGGATTGTGAGCCTTTGCATCATTTCCCCATAGCTCCTCTTCTCCCCACCTCACTCTCTCCAGTGACCTTTCCCCACTGGCTGACCCTCAGTTTCCTGAAGGACCAGATGAGAACTGGATAACTTGAAATGTAATGGGCAGACCCCACTCTGTTTTGCCTCCTTCCTCCATCACACTCTACTGGATCCTCCTTGTTCAAGTTTTGCTTTTCAAGCCTGCACATCAAAGGAAAAAGCATTTCTGAGGGTGTGGGCAGAGGAAAGTGTGGAATTCTCAGAAAATATCTCGAGATAAAAAGGAGACATGAGGCAATGCCTGCAATATTGGCCCCGGGCTGATCCAGAAACTGATCTCCTAACCTTCTAAAAGCCCACATTATCATTATGGTATTTGTTATGCACTTACTGTGTTCTAAGCCCTGTAATAATCACTGGCATAGAAAAAAAAACATGAACAGGTCAGACTGACTGTAAGCCTCATGTGGGATAGGGACTCTAAGTGAGTGATTGAAAATGAATGCATAACTTTTTATAGAGGCAGGGTTTATGCAATGCTTTACAAACCTGAAGCATTTTGAAGATCTTAACAGACTGTGGAGTCAAATATAGTTGTCCAATTACTGTGTAGGCCAGTGGGACACTCATTTCATTGTAAAACCTAGCGTTCCTCCAACATCATGGCCAAGTGAACCTCAAACCACACAGTGTCCATTGCAGTATCATTGACCTCATGTCTGAAAAGGCATTGTCAAAAACTGCATCTTCAGTTGTGAAGAAGAGCAAAATAGATCATAATTGGGATTGCAGGAAAGCACCAATATATAATTTATCAACATTGTTGCAAACACTGTAATCTTATTCCTGTCATTTGGTAGATGATGACTTTATGACAAGCACTATACTAAGCACTGGGGAAAGCTACTCAGATATTGAAGTGTATGCAGCACCATGGTGTGCTTACAGATGAAAAGAGTTATGTGTCTCTCAAAACAACACCTCGAAAACTCTCAACAAACTCATATT